>NC_041383.1:19882158-19892888 GCF_002162155.2 Triticum dicoccoides
CCCCAATCCCCTCCGCCGCCGCCTCCTCCCCTCGCCGCCACCAGCGCAAAGCGTCGCTCGTCGGCATGGCGGATTACGCCCCTCCCCCGGAGGACCAGGCGTTGGAGCTGGGCCCGAGGGAGCCCTTCTACGCCGCGCTCTACCTCGCGCTCGCTCTGCCCGTAGGCCTCGTCGCCTGGGTTCCCGCCAAGGCCCGCGCCGTCGCCAGGTGGCTATCCGGGGGCCGGCTCCCTGCTCCGGTGGCGGACGGAGCCGATCCGATCCGGGGGGATCCTCCCCGCCGCAATCCGAGCCTCCTCGAGCTCGACCTCGCCCAAGTGGCCGCGGCGGCCGCCGCCCTCTGCGTCGCCATCGTCGCCGGGATCCACCTGATCCCCTCTCTCGTGCAGCGCCGAGCGGACTCGTCGGACTCCGACTCGAGCGGCGGCGACGAGGAGGAGAGCGGACACCACAGCGACCGGCACGTCTGGTACCCACCCATACAGTCGTTGGAAACAGGGGATCGCCGTCTCTTCTTCCCCGGCTTGACTGCCTCGGCCCGACAGCTTCCCGACGCTCGGCAAGGCGACGACCAGCTGCACAGGTATATACTACATCCTTCCTTTGATTTGATTCCGCACGCACTCATCAGTCAATAGGATAGGTCGACTTAGTCCAGTCATTATTCCCGCTGTGTATGCAATTTCGCGGTTGTGCATGCTTTTTCTGTGTGCAGGGAGCTAGCTAGATGTTCATATATAGCCAATTAAAATCAATTGATTGGTACACACACGAATTGCAATCTCTTCAACTACTGAAATGCTTATTTCCTGATGTGGGAACAGTTACACTTGCCCAACTTCATTTACATATCCGTCTTCCAAATGTGGATGTTCGAACCAGGGTAAACTGCCATCCCAGCTTGCGCATGCTTAGGGGACACCGCAGACCGCAGGATGTGCATCCATGGGCTTATTTCAGTTAACCCCCGCCCTAGCCATCCTGCTTTCTGCTCTCAAAACTATTCAAACTGAACAAATGTTTAAATGCCTTCATTTCCTGTCAATGCTTTGGTTGTGCGACCATGCCGTTCCTAGTTGCCTAATGTATCTTCTCTTATAAGGTGGTTGTCTACTGCTCCTCTTTAAGGGTACAGTTCTACTCCCTCCGTTCCAAAATAGATGACTCAACTTTATACTAACTTTAGTATAAAGTTGGGTCATCTATTTTAGAACGGAGGGAGCAGCTGTTTGTCTCTTGCTGTTGTGCTCAATCTTTGTCTTCTTGCTTAATGCAAATATGGGCAGCCCTCCTTCATGTTCTCTACAAACAAAAAATTCTTGCTCGATGCTGAGACTGGAAATATGACCTTCTCACTCTCATCACACTTCACAAGTTACCCTTGTACATAACACAGAGCTTTTGCTTGTTATTCCCTACACAAAGTTCTCAGGCTACCAGTGTACCTACGCCGAGTTTTGCTTGTTATTCCATACACAAAGTTCACTTCGTATAGTAACATGCATTTCTCAATGGTAAACTGCGTAGCAAATCTTTCCTAAAGGAAAACTACCTAGTGAATCCCTTGTCTGATGCAATCAACCAAGTTTTTTTTGCCGACAATCTTATCTTGCGTACACCAGCTATTTTTGTTTCAACTGGCTCGGAGGTTTTGACTCGCTGCTATGATGGCGCACACATAATATCACTTGGAAGATCTGTACAAGACATATTTGAGGATATATTTTTTTGGCTTATTGTGCCCCGTTCTGACGTTCTCCTACCACCATACTGAGTTTCTAGCTAGCCCACTATTGATTTCTACTTCCATAGGGCAATGCCATTTTTTTGCACAATTTTTAGTCCACAGTGAATAGTACTGTAGGTTGTTTAAATTAGTGTATGTGCTCCACGATCTTTACATTGGCTTCGTAGGAAGTCAAAATTAGTAGGTACGTAAAGAAGAATATGTAAGAATCATTGTTAGTTCAAGCCTTTCAGTAGGCGATAATACTTTCATTCTCAACACCAGTCATACTAAATAAAGAAAAAGGGAAGGATACATATAATCACACTGATGCATTGCAAACAAGACAACCACGAGTTATCAGTGTCAGGTTATCCAAGCCACATGTCACTAAAAAGCGTGGCAGTTGTCCAAATTGAGCCATTTCAAACCAAAAGGCAGAGTTGTAACTATTTACGCAAGGTCCTGCTTTAAGCCAGGAACATTATGAAAACATATGTATTTCATATCCAGAGCACCTGAAGCTAATCAATCCTGTTAAGTTTTTCTTTACATTATGAGGTTTCTTCTTGGGATATACTCCCTCCGTCCCATAATATAAGAGCGTTTTTAACACTACACTAGTGTAAAAAACACTCTTATATTATGGGACGGAGGGAGTATCATGCAATGTGTAGTTGAGTTGATGTTCTTGGTGAGGACAATAGTGTTCCCGATGCTTTATGATTTGTAAAAACTTCCAGAAACCTTGTACGTATGCATTTTGTAGTACATACATTCTGAATCTTTTCCATATTGCAGACTGTCAGATGTAGAGAACCCGTTGATCCTCACGCCAAGCACAGAACGGTTTTCAGGTCCATGTGAGTTGTCCAATGAAACAACAAGGACTTGGGTCATGAGGCTCAAAATTACTACCAAACTTGTTTGTTTATGTAAGCGGCAATTACATCAGCAGAATCAGGAATTGGCTGAAGAATGCTTTGCAGTGGTAGCCAAGCAATCTGTAGAGCAGATCCTAGAGGTTGCATGTTCATTCAGTGATGCAAGTTGGTCTGATGCCCACATTTCGCAACAACTGACTGTTTTTGACGCACTTGTTGATGTCCTATTCAATATACAAGGCCTGCATTTCAGCGGATCTGGTGAGGTTGCTGATATTATTAATAAGATGGTGAATGCTTTCAAAGGAGTAATTCAGAGGACTACAAACAGCATCCGTAGCAACAAAGAATCTATTATTCATCCAGCAACTTTTATTCTCATACAAGTCCTGGAATTTTTCAAACGTAACAGAGATATGATCCAGCCAATACTTGAAACCGGAGGTTACAACACTGGCCCATGCTCTGACATGTTAGATTGTTTGGTATCTAAGCTCAAGTGCGCAGAAAAAAGTTTCCAAAAAAAGGGGCAAAGGTGCATATTCTTCTTGAATAACATAAATTATGTTTTGCAAAAGAATTGCCATTCAGGATTACTCCCTCCCGATGTAGAGAGTAATTTAGTTTCACTGATTGACCAGTACATCATGAGCTACCTTGAGGAATATTGGGTTCCACTCCTGAGATATTTGGATGGGGATTCTCTGAGGAAGCCACGGCGTTTGTCCTTGGATAAATTTACCGGAGAGTTCCTTATTATCTGTGATAGCCAGATGACTCGGAAGGTTCAGACTGTGCTCAAGGGGAGACTGCGTCAAGAGATAGTGGATTTGATTGTTCCAAAATATGTGAACTTCTTGAGAGCACTAGAGGAAAATCCAAGATCTTGGTTCGACAGGATCAGCCGAGAGAAACCGATGTATACTGTGGCGGAACTGGAGCAGGTGATCAGAGGATTATTTGAAAGATAGCAGGAAGCTAGCAGGGATGGTAGGGCTCCAAACCTGTACATGGTCGGTGCAATTATCGTGTACATAAGAGAGCATTTTTATTTGTTGATCCGGACGTGATGCCAAAGGGGTCCATGTATGTAGTATTTTCAGGTGATGAGCATGCTTCCTGTATTAGTAAGATTCAGACTACGATGCTTGGTGCGGCGTATAGTTTCTTTTAGTTACGTGTATGTACTGCTATAGAGAAGCCTAGAGTTCTGTTTGTTCCATGTATAGTTGTAACACTTCAGAAATATATGCACCTTTTGCTGCGCCTGTGCCCATGGGGCGATATATGGTTCAGTCTTTGTCCTCATGCTACCTTGTGTTCCATGTATGGTTGTAACTAGAGAAATATATGTGCGCTTTGCTGCGCCATCGAAGGTATTTAATTCGGTCATTGTTTCTCTTGCTACCTTGTGTTCCATTCAGTTTTAATATTGGCAAAACTGTGGGTGGTGTTGGCCTGAAGCTCACTCGCAATTGCCGTCTATAGACCCTCGCACCACCATGAGCACAGTACATAGCTCCATCTGCCTGAGACTGTCAAGACTATCGCCTTGCTGACGAACCTGACCTGATCTGCCCTGTTTCACTCACCAGGAACATTCAAGTTTTCTGTGTTGGTTATGGGCTAATAACAAGCTACTCGCCCGTGACACTTTTAGTAAATGTCTGAATATAATCCATAGAATTTCAAGTATTTTCTGTGCTGGGCCTGAAAACTGTAGTCCACCTTTTCCTTCAATTTGCACTAAACATGATCTTGGCGTTGGCGTCCGCAATTCAACAGTAATCGGGGCTCATATTTTGGAACCAACTATTGACCCGATGCCGAGGAACCCCCAAACCGACTGAATTCATATGTATGCTCATAAGTGTTTTCTCCACTTTTGAATGGTTTGGCCATCCCCAATCAGTTATAACAATACTTGCCCCCCTAATACAAAATTTCTGGCGCCGCCACTGAATACAGAAAATAGCCCCCCTTCCTCTCCCGGTCACTCCTGCGTGCGACGCGAAGGGGAAACCCTAGCCGCCGGCCGTAGGCCCCCTCCTCATCCCCACCTCCCCTCTAGCTGTTGTCGCTCACGCTGACATGTGAAGTTCGGTCAGCCTTAGGGGTGGCGGGGCCTTTCTTCCCCTGCTAGGTGGTCGCCGACGCGGGTCGAGTAAGAAGGCGGCGGCATGGCACTGGCAGAGGGCGCGTCAGTGGGTGGCGAGGTCGGTGCTTGGCGGCGTCATGTTGGGCTATGTACTATCCCGCATGAGTGCACTTGGAGTGGTGGCGGCGACCACTGTCGTGGAGCGCATCGACCCCCTTTGGCGGGTGGCTGATGCGGATGCGGGGAGCGCCGCTCCTGGCGGATCTGCGGCCGCGTGGCTGGCACCCGGGGCTTCCCCGTTTGCCCTTGGAGCGGATCTGTCGATGATGGCTCCTCTCGTGTGCTTCTTCCTTCCTCGTCGGTCGGCATTGCCGGCGTCGCTGTTGGCCAGATCTGCCGGTTGGTGGGGCTAGAGGGTCTGATAAGGCGAGATTATGGGAAACCTTTGGCTGGTCGCTGCGGCCACGATGCTGGCGAAGCTCCAGTGTCGCCCCCCTTCTTGAAGGTGGATTCACAATCCCTCCCTCGGCCTCCCCTCTCCGTCCTGTGTGAAAACCCCAAATCTCTGGATTGAGTGGTGATGGCGCTCCGACGTTGTTTTTCTTCTTGAAGACACAACCTTGGGACAGTGGGGTGGTGGTCGACGCTTCGGCGCGGGAGGTGGTCTGCTGGATATCTTAAGTGGTGTTCATGTTTGGCTGTTTGAGGTTGAAGTTGGGCCTGCGAGCGGTTTTGGCGATGTTGGGGTGTGCCACTGCGTGGGGCGGTGGTTGTGCTTGTCGTCGTCTCCTCGGCAACTAGTTGGTTTTGGTCATGCGAGGTCAGGGGTGAGCGACTCTGCCCGTCGATGGTGTAGTGTCCTCCGAGCCAGGACTAGAGGCGGGGAACCTCGTCGAAGGTAGAGAAGGATGGCGGACCAGCAATGGCTTGCCTTAAGGGAGATAACTGAGCGTGACAATCTTCCTACAACAGGCTATTACCTCGGCTTAGTCGCGTCGTGTGCTCCGAGGGCCTCGATGATCAAGCTTATGTTTGGTGCATCCGATGCTTGTTAGAGGCTCTTTTGGTGCATCCATTTATGGCTTTTTTTAATCCCGATAAATTCCGAAAATTCGGATTTTAAGCATTTCACCCCGAATGTTTTTTCATGGCAACTTTGTCCTAGTTTGCTTTTTCGGCAGAAAATTGCCATGTTTGCCGACCTTGCGTGAACTAAAGTTGCCATGAAAAATGTTCGGGTTGCCATATTTGAAATTCGAACGTATGGGTTTCCATATTTGAAATTCGAACGTTCGGGATTTATCATTTCTATTTTGTTTAATATTTTGTTGTTTTGGCATATTGAACTTGTGGAGGCTCGACAAGGCAACGACCTGCACAGCACAGGTATATCCTTCCTTCCTTTGATCTGATTCCACACGCACTCATCAATAGTCGAGTCCTTCTTCTTCCTTCCTGCGGTGCTGTGTGTTCGATCTTGTCGATGTACTAAAGTAGGGGTACCTTAGTATCCCGAACTTGTGCACGGGCAGTCGCAGCGCCCCGCGGCAAGGCTTGCCGGGTGCCCGCCAAGGTCTTCCGTGTTTCCTTTTGAGCCATTCAAGAACAAAGTGTCCAAGCCAAGAAGACAAGGCCCCGGCAAGAGGAGCTTGCCGGGAAGGACAAAGCCCCGGCAAGAGGAGCTTGCCGGGAAGGCCAACCAAAGCATTTTCAAGGAACTTGTCGTGACGCGCCGCGCGTCCCGACAAGACCCGGCGAGCGACAAGCTTCCGGGCGCGGCAAGACAACGACCGCGGCAAAGCGCTTGCCGCGGCGAAGCCACCACTCTGTGCCTACGCTCCAGCGCATCCGTCGACGTGTCGCCACAGGATCATTTCAGGCGCACGTGGCGAGAGGCTGTGTAGCCAAGCGGTGCGAGGTGGCGAGCGAAGATGACGAGATGGCCATCGTGGCAAGCGGTGGCGCCCCTAACGGTCGCTTTTCTGCACTGTTTGGGCGACGTGGACGGGCATTAAATGCTCTTGTCCCCTGCCGTCAGAGTTAGGTAGGATCCACTGTAGAAGCAGTTGTACCAACCACTCTTTTTACATTTGTACCCTTGCCTGCGTTGTCACCTGTCGGTGACCCCTTTAGCGTATAAAAGGAGGCCCATGCGCAACGTAGAAGGGGTTCGACTCATTCGAAACCAGAACACTCCCACGCTCTCGAGCAAGAACATAATACAATCACAAAGCAGCAGTAGGAGTATTATCTCTCCGAAGAGCTCCGAAGCCAGGTAAAAATCGCTCGTGTGCCTCGCCTCGATCCGCTCTTCGTACGATCTCCGCTCCCTGCCGGACCGAAAGGGGCCCTGCCCCATAGGTGTTCGTTTCCCACGACAGATCCGATTCCCTACGCACTCATCGTGATCGTGTGCTTTGTTTTGTTGTACGACTGCACTGCTCAACTTTCGGCTAGTCAGTTATTTTTCTCTGCCTTTTCCTTCTCTTTTCCCCGTAAAACAGGGGTCCTTCTCTCTTTGCCTTTCTGTTTGCGCTTTGGTGGTCGTGCTTCTGTGTGGTGTTTTCCTGTGCCCAAGACAAGCTAGATATTCTTAACCGATTACAGTCAATTGATTGGTACACACACACACGAATCACAATCTGTTCAACTACCGAAATGCTTGTTTCCTAGCGTGGAACTGCATTTACACCTGTCCAAATGTGGATGCTCAAACCAGGATAAACTGCCAGTCCAGCTTGTGCACGCTTAGGGGACACAGCAGAGCAGGATGTGCATCCAGGGCCTTATTTTCAATTGATCCCCGCCCTAACCATCCTGCTTTGTGCTCTCGTCAAAACTATTCAAAGTAAACTAATGTTTACATGCATTCATTTCATGCCAATGCTTATCAAAGATAGCGAAAGCAGAATGACCCAGGACATCATCTTTGCCATCTCCCTAGAAGGGATGCTGTGGAGGGTGTGTGGAGCCATGGAGTACGGTAGATAGAATGCTTGGTTGTGTGACCATGCCGTGCCTAGTTGCCTGATGTATAGTTTCTTATAGGGTATAGTTCTAGCTGTTTGTCTCTTGCTGTTGTGCTTTGTCTTCTTGCTTAATGCAAATATTGGCAGCCCTCCTGCGTGTTCTCTACAAACAAAAATTTCTTGCTCGGTGCTGCGACTGCAATATGACCTTCTCACTCTCATCACGGTTCACAAGTTATCCCTGTACCTAACACAAAGCTTTTGCCTGTTATTCCGTAAACAAAGTTCACGGTTTACCTGTGTACCAAACATAGAGCTTTTCACTTCGTATAGAAACATGCATTTCTTAATGGTAAACTGCCTAGCAAATCTTTCCTAAAGGAAAACTACCTAGTGAATTCCCTGTCTGATGCAAGCAACCATGTTTTGTTTGCTGACAATCTTATCTTCTGTACACCAGCTATTGTTGTTCAACTGGTTCGGAGGTTTCCACTTGGTTCCTGAACCAAACACACCCTAGATAATGTCCTGCGCCATAATTTTTTTGTTCACAGTGAATAGTCCTGTAGGTTGTTCCTTTCTTTGCCATCCTGTAGGTTGTTCAATCGCGAAAGGAGAATTGCGCTATGTTTGCCATCCTCAAGAAAGAAGAATACGTAGCGAATCAATGTTAGTTCAAGCCTTTCAGTAGGCAATAATACTTTCATTCTCAACAGCAGTCATATAGTACTCCCTCCGTCCCGAAAAACATGTCGCACGCGCAGTACAGTGATGTTTTTACGGAAAAGCCCTTGAACTTCTAAAGCTCAGACAAATTAGTCCTCATCTCGTTCTTCCTCCTCCGTCCGTCGCCCGCGCGGCGCCATGGCCAGCCGCCCGTTGCCCGAGCAGGTCCTGCTCTGCCGACGAGCCCGCCCAGGAGGCCGCCCACAACAGGCCCTGCGCCGCCGACGAGCCCGCCCAGGAGGACCTCCGCTGCCCACCCACGAGCAGGGCCTCCGCCACCCACCGCCGTTGCGCTGGTCCACTTTGCCCCCGATTCCGCCGTCCACCGCCGCCACGCTGGTCCAATTTGCCCCCAATTCTGCCGCCCACCGCCGCAGCGCTGGTCCACTTCGCCCCCGATTCGGCCGCCGTGCTGGTCCACTTCGGCCGCCGGCTACTGGTGGTGGTGGTTGTGGTCGACGGCCACTAACCCGCCCAGGAACAGGATCTTAGTAAGATTGTGATCTCTTCGTACTGCTGTAAACAAAGATTGTAAGAAGATATTAGTAAGATTGAGATCTTACTAACTATTGTTGCATGAGTATTACTAAGATCTTACTGATTGTTGTTGAGCATTCTGTACAACAACAACAACATTGATTTCAAATTCATTTACTGAATTTAAATGACGGGACTAACAGAATTTGCTCATGATCAGAAACTGCTGAAAATGCAGTGCCTACACCATTCTATACCAACCACACCACAATTCAGAGAAAAATGAAGCACCGAGCTACTCCCGACACACCAAAATTTACACAGGATCCACCACATTTTGGAGTAATTTGCAGTAAGGAATTGACAGCACTAAACATCTTGGAATTGACCTGCGAAGAGGATGCCGCCGCTGCCGTCGAGCTTGCAAGGGGGAGCCTTTGCTCTTGTCGTCTGGCTCGTCGCAAGGAGGAGTACATAGTTTCAGACAATACGTATACCTGCGACTGGAAACGCTGCTGGACCCCATGGAAGAGCTGCTCCTCTGATGGAGTACCTGAAAACACCCAGTTGTGTAAAGCCCAGTTCTGTACCTGAAAATTCAGATTGTGAAGAATTTCCAATCAAAGTCCATACGAAATTCCAATCAAAGTACTCCAACTTAAATGATTCTGAATAAAACAAGGTTCAGAACTAACAAGGTTCAGAAATGTTGCCTCCAACTTAAATTCAGAATTCTACTCCTTACAGCACACCAGCGACAGATCTTGACACACCGGCACACCCATCTCCTCAAGCTCCTGCACGCACATAATCGATCACTTCCCCCAATCACTACGGCATACCGCATACAAGGAGTCATACTCAGCTCGATTTGGTACCTTCTAGAGCGACTCACCGGCGGAGCACGCCTGCTCGACGCCCTGCTTGGCGTCGGTCTGAGATTGTCAAGAGTATCGCCTTGCTGACAAACCTCACCTGATCTGCCCTGTTTTACACACCAACAACATTCAAGTTTTCTGTGGTGGTTATTGGCTAATACAGTAACAAGCTGCTTGCTCATGACAGTCTTAGTAAATGGCAAAATAGAATCCATAAAACTTCAAGTATTTTCTGTGCTAGGCCACTAGTAGAAAATGGAGCTTTAGTGCCGGTTCGTAAGGGCCTTTAGTGCCGGTTCCATAACCGGCACTAAAGGGTGGGCACTAAAGCCCCCCCCCCCCCTTAGTACCGGTTCGGCACGAACCGGCGCTATTTTTTTTAGAATTTTTTTTTTGAAAATTTTGGAAAAAAAATTGATTTTTTTTTATTTTTAATTTTTCTGAATTATTTGATGATTTAGTCTCTAATCACCTCTCTTAACTACTCAAGTGTGGATCACTCATTCCAAATCATCTAACTTCCCGACCGGTCACCCATCCCTCTCACTACTCTAGCCCGAGCACGCTTAACTTTTGGGTTCTATTCTCCTTTGTTTCCGAGTCTGTACTTGTTGTTTTCCTGACAATAGTAAGATGTTAATCCTATTAACCCTCAGGAGTTTAGCTTGAGCATGAAGTCACACATTTCACTGTTTGAGTTTGAAACTATTATTCTAAAAAACAGTAATTATTTAGTAACGCTAATATTTCTTGAATAAATTTGACCATAGTTTGACCAGATTTGACCAAAATTCAAAAAATTGAAATAATTATTTAGTAACACTAATATTCTTGAATAATTATGTAGTAACATTAATACTTCTTGAATAAGTAGTTTGATCAAATTTAACCAAATTTTTTAAAAAAACTGAAATTATTTGACCATATCATTTTTTCCTTTTGAAATTTGAGGATTCTAAATAATTCCAAATA
>NC_041383.1:19893230-19929905 GCF_002162155.2 Triticum dicoccoides
CCTATAGTGCCGGTTTGTGTTACAAACCGGTACTATAGGTCGAACCCCTTTAGTACCGGTTCATGGCACGAACCGGTACTAAAGGTGCCACGAACCGGTACTAAAGGTGATCGTGGGGCCTCGGCCTGACGCCCCAGCCTGCCACAACCCCTTTAGTACCGGTTTGTGCCACGAACCGGTACTAAAGGTTCAACACGAACC
Organism: Triticum dicoccoides; assembly: GCF_002162155.2. NCBI lineage: Eukaryota > Viridiplantae > Streptophyta > Magnoliopsida > Poales > Poaceae > Triticum > Triticum dicoccoides. Next base: position 19,893,432 of record NC_041383.1, read on the forward strand.
GGCATTAATGCAAATCCGTTCGAACCGGCACTAATGGTACCATTAGTACCGGGCCAAAATCAAACCGGCACTAATGTGCTTCACGTTTGACCCTTTTTCTACTAGAACGATACTCCACCTTTTCCTTCGATGCACTAAAAATGATCCTGGCGTTGGTGTCTGGAATTCAATAGTAATCTAGGCTCATATTTTAAATTTATTGACCGATGCCGAGGAACCTCCCAAACCGACTGAATTCATATGTATGCTCATAAGTGCCCCCTCCACTTTTCATAGATATATATCTGAAACCGGATGCCGGCCTGTTTTGATAAATTCAAACATGGATGATCCACGAATTACTCGCAGAGTCGCAGAACATAGGAAGGGAGAAGAACACACACCGGCTTTGTCACACAACTCGTGCCTTTTTCTGTATTTCTTCTCTCACAAACACACACAACCCAAATCCACTCGATTAACACGCACCCACTAACGAACGAACGGCTTCATCCGCTAATCACTCTGTGTCTCTGTTAGCTAGCTATACACACGCACACAGTAGCTTTAGCACTTATGCATATCTATCTATCCTCACAGCTAGCCATCTAACGTTTACTTATTGCTAGCTAAACCAAGCCATCGACTTACATGCATGCATGATAATAATTCAAAGACATGAACAAATTCTCACGTACGTGTGCATTGCATGCATGACTCATCTAATGCATTGCATGGCTAAAATAGTGGAGTAGTGCAACAAGATTAACCTGACAAGTGCGTGCTTAAGACCCAGCCATGTACAGTAGTAGAGGAAATGCATGCACCTGCAGATAGGTGCCTGCCGGGCTCTTTACAAGCGCAAGAACCACGGCAGGGTGCTCAGCTCTGTCTTGCGGCCACGCTTCGCCGCATTCCTTGCCAACTTTCAGTACAACCGTGAATATATTATCCCTTTAAACTTCACATTTAGGCCGAGCTGATAGATGCTTCAAACTTGCGCCCTACAACAGTGAATATATCATCTCTTTGAACGTAATTTACCATCAGACATTTCTATATTCCCGCAAAAAACACACAAACACACACACACACAATATATATTTCTAGTAACACCGTTGACGTGGTTTTTGCAGATTAAAGATGGCAGCCACAATACTGAAGTGGCTTTTGGACTGAGCTGCATGTTCATTTTCTTCCAAACTTTGCCATCTCTTCGTGGTTTTCTTAATCATTACGTGCTGCTGAATTAATACCTCTGTTAAAACGCAAACCAGAGAAGGACATGCTTGACTGGAATGGACATTTGATATGAGCTGCAAAAGAGCCATCCGTTTGACAGTGTCCAGGATTTCATCAAGGCACGCACAATCCAAGGTGCTCAACTCCAACAGATCCCTTAAAACTGCATCTCCTACATTCCTCCCTTTCAATTTATCTTCTCTGCGTACATATTCAACTCCATTTACATAACAAGAATTCAAACTTATATTTACAATGCCATAACTTCGAATTTTTTAAATATACAACATCCAAATGCACAACATAAATCGAAATACTTCATCCTGATAGGAGGGCATCTTCGCATTGCGATGATTTTCCTCCATAATGTCCTTCCAATAGTTGGCGCCGGTTTGATTATTTCCCATGACCGCATCAAGTGTCACATTCTCCCATGCCATCACCGATGCCTCATCCTCACACACCGTGTAATTGGTCAATCTTCGCCCCTTATCAAACGGACTGCCAAGCAACTCTACGACATCTTCTACTTGAGAATTTGGCATCGAGCAGTTGATCTCGTCTATGCACACACAATCACTCATCATGCTCATGAAATAATTGGCACTAGCAATGAACAGAACAATCAATTAGTGACAATTCAACAACATTTAGCGTTAAAATAGGGAAAAAAAAAGGAGATAAACTCACATTGCGGGCATTTGGTCAAATACCTCAGAAGCGTCGCCCATGCCGTGCTTGCTGACATCAATAACGGGCGGAGGAGGGGCTTCGAGGGGTGGGTGGGAAGCATGGGTGTTAGAGGGCCCTCCCGCCAACTTCCTCACTGCACTCTCTTCTTGGCTTGGACAACTCCGGGTGGCACCCAATAATATCAAGTGTTTCCAATGAAGATGGCAGACCACACAATGGTAAAGATTGGAGCTCTGGGTAGTATGATATTCTCAGCACTCTGAGAGACGAAAGGCTCCTAAATTTCAACGGAAATGATGTTGTAGTGACTTCAGGACATCTCTCGATCACCAGAACTTTTAGTGAATAAAAAATTGCAGTGAGGATAGAGAGTGCAAAAACTGGCAGTTGCGTACGGACAACTCAGTGAGCATGGTGCTAAAACTAAGTGTTTCTGATGCTGGAAGAGATGTTACATTAGGCAGGTCTATCATCTCCAACAAGGACAAATGAGGGAGAGCCTGGAGAAAACTACTAAAATTCTGGTCAGTAAAGCTGCAGCGACTAAGTTGCAACCTTTGTAGAGAAACAAGCAACCCTATTTCTTCAGTAGCAACGACTTGTTCAGAACCACTTATGTTTAAAGCTACAAGAGCCTCTACATGCTACAAGAGCAGTTGCAGATGATGTGATGCACACTTTTTTGTTCTAAATTTGGAGGTGTTTTTTGAACATATGTGAAACTTATGTAGTACTACTTTTAAAAGACATGGTGGTTTGTTTTAGTTCAATGTTTTACTTTGCGTTGAAACTATGTTTCTTGTTTAGGGACAAGTTTCTTTATTGATATGTGCCACTTGCACAACATTTGCAACAATGTGTGGTGGGGGTATTAAAAAAGTTGGTTCACACCCCACAATCTGTCATTGGTATAAACCATCTTTGGTTTTTTGTTACTGTTTTTTATTTTTTGTTTATGTAGGGGTATGTGTGATCTGGTGCAGTCCAACAAGGTATTAACTAACAACAACTTAATAGGAATCAACCACAGTATTAAGGTAATTTTCTTTAACAATCTGTTATTTACAACATGTTTCATTTTTGTTAGGATGTAGTTGCCCAACAATTGCAAACAATTGCTTAACAAGTTGACATAGAGTTGCTACAATTTCATATACATAAACAGAACCAGTGTTGGGGAGGGGACTCCTTTTTCTTAGCAAGCATGCATATAGTCATGCAAGTTCAGGGATCAAAAGTAAGCAGTACTTGCCTGCAATATTGCCAACAGTTGCCTAATTTTTTCCTACATTTCTAGTGTGCCAACAGTTCCCAACATTTTTTTCTTTGTTTTTGTTGTCCAAAGTTGCCTAACATAAACACACAATTTGTCTGACACGTAACCTAGAACCGACACACCTAAAATCACGGGTGCACTAACTTGTTTTGCTAAAGTGTTATAAACACACACAGTATATATTGTTGTAGAAGGGCACCTTTTCTCGCAAGTACGTGTAGAGTCATGCATGTTTAAGTTCACTTCTTCATACTAGTTGCCTACAAATCCCCTGCAATTGCTTACTATTTCAAAGTTAGTTGCTTACAATCTTGGCATCAGTTGCTAAAAAACTTTTACAAACAGCACCACACACATACATACACAATAGTTGCCTACAAATTACATACTGTCTGTTTACTATTCAGCATATTAGTTGCTCGCAATCATGGGAACAGTTGCTGCAAAACTTTCATAAACAACACCAAACACATACACACACACACTAGTTGCCTACCAATTGCCTATAGTTGCCTACTTTTTCCCAGTTAGTTGCCCACAATACTGATAACAATTGCTACCAAAACTTTTATGAACAACATCATATACATACACATACAGCTAGTTGCTTGCAAAATGAACTATTCTTGCTCAAACCAAGCTCCCCAGTTGCTTAACAAGTTTTCCCCCCATCTAATTACGTTTTGTTTGCCCTTGCAGTAGATGTGCCGGAATCTAACCAAATGCTGCCCAAGATCTCAAGAAAGGAGGAAATAGGGGAGCTAATTGTTGTCTTAAACAAGGGATAAAAAAGGTAGGACTTGTACCTTCTTCCCCCAAGGACCTGTAATTGTTTTCCCTACAAAACCATCAGTTGCCTGCAAAGCATTCTGTACTTGCCTACATCTCAACACAACTTGGCTTACAAAATCGAAATACCTACAACACCAACTCAGCTGTTCATGCACCCTACAACCTACAAACCCAAAACACAAACTAGCCCCAAAACCCCCAAGGAAAAACAACCTAAGACATGTTCTCCAAGGGCTTCTTTGTTTTTCTTTCTAGCTTACCACAAACTTGCTAATGTTAAGCATGTGACTTGCCTGTGTTTTTATGTTGGCTGCACTTTTTAAGAATTTAGGTTCTATTCTTACCCCAAAACCATCAGTTGCCTGTAGAACATTATGTACTTGCCCAAATCTCAACACAAACTTGCTTAGGAACACCCACGTAGTTGCTGGTTGAATACATATTACACAGGTTTTGGATTACTTTTTTGTTCCAACGCACATGAAGTTGCATGCATTGCCCCTGGATGTTTTTCTTGTTCATTCATACCTAAGACTTGTGTTATCTCTATCCAGAAAAAGAGGTAGAACTGAAGAGACCGAACAGGAGAAAAAGAGGTAGATCATGCTGAATGATATCCTATAATCAAGGTAAATTAAACTGCGCAACAGTCTCTCTTGTTTTTAGTTGCACATTTACTTATATTCTTCTCATATTTTCACTGTTGAACCAAAGAACAACGGAAACAAATGCCCAAGAGGAATGTTTTTCTAGCTTCTTCAGGAGTTGCTTGGACAATATTATGTTTTTGCTTAATCTTATAATGCAAGTTGCTCCAATCAGCCATTGTTTTGCTCCACATTAGCAAATGATCCGCTAGGAGAAAGCCTTGTTTTTGGCCTTCTTTTCCATACTGAGCTCACTGTTCATCCTCTTATAAGGTACAAAAAGGTTCATGTTTTGCCATGTCATAAGATACCAAAGTTGTGTGTATATCCTATACTTAGTTGCTTCATGATAGCACTGTTTTTGCTCAAATAGAATGTGTAATTTGCCAAGAACAAATTCATAAGCAAGTAACAGAATTGTAACACGTTGTAAACAAAGCATGATAGCACTGTTTTCATCCTTTTCAGTAGCACTCTTGAAAAAGAAGTTGCAGCACAATTTAGATGAGTGTGCAGTTTGTAAAAAACTGCACAAAAGAGTCTAAAAATTCCAGGAAGAATCAACAAGATAGAGGAGTAGGTGTTTGGCAAATTAAATGGAAGAGCTGGGCAAAGCTGATCTCCTTGTGTGTTTTTGCTTAGTTTCCTTTCAGTTTTTGTCAATTCCTTTGGCTGACAACCTCCCTATGCCGCCATTGCAGGGTGAACCAAGGTTTCTAGATCAGGGGAAGGAGGCACACCTCTTTTCCGTAGCTTGGGGGAGAAGAAGATGGGGATGCGTGGGTGGGTATGGTCAGAAGAAGGGAACGACTTGGAGTCATGTGACGGGGGGACCAAGCGGAGTTGGGTTGTGGGAGGGTGGACATGCAATTCGCGTGATACAGTGGTGGACCGGCCGGTTTCCTTTTTAGCCAGGGGGACCAAAACCTTCCTTTTTTGGCTGGCTGCCAGGGATCGCTAGGGAGCAAACGGCTGCTCCCTAGACACGTCCTATATAATAATCCCCACTGGCCAAGCAATTCCAAGTCAATGTGGAACAACTTTCCGCGTAATTTTATGCCGTCCCAGACTTTTCTTCCTCATATAAAACACGCGCTACAAGGCAAAAATATCAACCACTTGTCTATTAACTATGGTCTTTAGCCTACCATTTTCTTTTTTTGAACGTAGCCTCCCAATTTTTATTTGTGAGTGGAACCTGACCAGTTACTATTATTTTTGACATTGGAACCTAACCAATTGTTAATGACACCTCGCCCTTGCTTCCAAAAACCAATCACGCGTCCGATGCTCGGCCGCAAAATGACAAAATGGCCCTTGGGCAGCACGGGGCCCGAGCTCTTGGCCCATTTGACCGATTTTTCTACTGGTTTTTGTTTTACCTTTTGTTTTTCTATGTTTCTTTTACAGTTTTCTGCTTTTCTTTTCTTTTTCCATTTTATTTTTTCATGCATATCAACTTTTTCAATACACGTATACATTTTTGTTATACATGCGTAATATATTTTTTGATACATGTTCAACCTTTTATAAATACATTGATGTACATTTTTTAAATACATGTTTTTGAAAATGTTTACAGATGCTTGTTAATTTCTTTAAATGCATGTTGAATTTTTTCCAATTGACAATAACCTTTTTTTTATGTTGTATACACACGTTTTTCTAAAATGTCATGATCATATTTTTGCAACACGTGAACATTTTTTGAAAGGTCATTACAATCTTTTGAATGCCATTAGCATTTTTTTGAATTACATGATTTAATACACTGTAAATTTTTTTCAAGACATGTCGACATATTTTTTAAATGTCACACATGTTTATTTTTAATGCCATCAACATTTTGCCCGAATTGCACAAACATTTTTTACACAGTATAAAGATTTTTGGAAAATGTCGTGAACATTTTTTAAATGTCATATACATTTTTTGAATGGTATCAACATTTTCTAAAAGTTGTGCAAACATTTTTTTACATGTCATTAACTTTTTTTAACTTGCGATAAGCATTTTTAAAACTAAATGTACTGTTTTTTCCATTTCATAAATATAGATAAGGTAATAAAAAAATAAGAAGAAAAAATAAAAAAAACATGTAGAACAGTAAGTGGGGCGGCCCATTTACCAAGAGCCATAGGCGAGACTAATGGACATATATGATATAGATATTTTTGCTCGTTAATTCACCCATTATTGATTAATGTCCATGCATTATTGCTAAGATTTATTGAAGATAATCATATAAAGAGCAGGTTGACTAGTCATTTATTTCTTTGCAGAAAAGTGTGCAAGAGCACTACAAACTTCAAGATTCTCATTAAGAGGCTAAAGAAAATGAGATAAGGGCAGGAAAAAAAAGGAGGGATCGAAATGATGAAAGACTTAAGCTTTTTTTGTGTGTGGGGGAGGGTGGGGGACTAAAGAAGAGAAGGATCAACTTGTGCCCAAAGAGGAAAAGAGAAGAGGCAAAATGGAATATGGCAAATCAGATTGAGAGGGGTAAAATCCCTATTCCAGCCATCGATCCCATCTAGGCTTGGCACATCTCTCTTTTGTCCCCACACATGTTTCTCCACCTCTAGCCATCGGTGGCGGCGGCGCCACCATACCATTCCTCACCAGCTCGCGCCTCCAGCCACTAATCTGCCACCACAAGTCGCTGCTCCTCCATCCATCCAGCACCCTCTCTCCTCTTGCACCCCTGTCGTTGCTCTTTTTCCTGCGCCTCCCTTTGTTGTTGCTCTTCTCCAACCCCCCTGCTGCTGCTTTTCCCCAAGAACAGGAACAACCTGAAGCTATCCTTTCTGCGACCTATGCTACTGTTGCTCCTCCTCATCACCACCAGTGACAAAGACAAGCTCATCTACACCAACCTATGCTGCTCTCTCTCTCTCCCTCCTTCCCTCCCTCTCTCTGCCTTCTCAATTTGACGTCCCATAATAATTCCTTCCGTACCTATATCTAGCATGTTTTTTGACATGGGATTAAAAGCATCATAAAATCTATGAAGAATAACTCATTCTTCCATCCCATGATTCGGACAATTTCTTATAGCCTCCTTCATGCGGTTCCATGCAAGCGCTAGTGGCTCCCGATCTTCATGCTTAAAGTCTGTGACCTGAGATCAAAGTTGCATAATTTTTGCAAGGAGGACATAACTTAGATAAAAACATACTGCATCATAAATTCCATGAAGTTATAGTTTTTCTCGGCAAAGTTAGAAGCCATTCTTTTGTTTTTCTTCTCAAAGCGAAAGGAAATAGACACAACTTCAAAGCGTCAGGTTCATAATTTTTAATATGTGCCATATCACAAAGCTTAGTGGAAGTATGCAAATGCATGTTCGTGGTCGAAAACATGAGTCCCTTTTTCCATTTATATGTGTTCATGTCTTGTAGCTGCATCTCGGTCTGACCGAATTCGCAAGTTTAGACTCTGCAGTTGCTTCGGTGTCACCGAGTTAGGCAAATCGATAGCTCCGAAATGCTTTCTGCAAAAAACTAAAATTAAGTTTTTGTGTTAATTTTTTGTCAAAATAGCTGTGCTTTGTGTTGCTCATCCACTCTACCTATACCTATCTATTCACAGGGACAGTTTTAGAGATGCCAGACAACAGTGACAGTCAGAACAGGTCAGAGGAGCAGGCAAATCGGAGTGAGGGCACTAGTCCCTCCAATAGCAGTTATGATGAAGGAAGCAGAAGCACTCCAAGCAACCTGTCTAAAGCCACAGTTAGGCAAAGGAAGAAGAAAACCTCAAATTCAGAGGATGAGGATTTTGCACTTGAGGAGGTGGCCTCAAAGAAGAAAGTGCTTAAGAAGGAATATGGTGTTGCTGCCTCCACCAAGCCTGACATGAGGAAGAAAGCTCCTGCCAAGAGAGTTCCCATGTCCAAAGCCAGAGCCTCCACTTAGGAAACTATGGAGTTCACCCTTGAACCAAGAGAGGTAGAGGCTGCTGGAGCAATGTTGAGGATATCGCTGATCGTTAGCGTCTCGGTCAGCTGGGGATTAGAGATTAATTAGAAATAGGCCGATTAATCAATTTTATCGGTCGACTATTAATCGACCATTTTTTGCAAATCCTAGGTTCCCAACACTAAACTATACTATATTCAACACCAAAACAATATTGGATAGAAGTGTTACCTTGATTCCTAGCCTTTGAATCCTCTTATAATGACAAACAATAGGACAGTAGTACATATTGCAAAACAAGGTCCACAAAACACAAATAAACATAGTTTTTGCAAACATAATGTTAGGAATAAGCATGATTTATCGGTAGATTCCTGATAAATCGCTTGTCAGAGTGATAAATCGGCCCAAACGATAAACGGTGAAGATAAGGCATAATCTTATCGGTCACCCCATGAGTAGCGATAAATCGGACGATAAATCGCTGAATCCGAAGATTTCTTGAACAGTGTGCTGGAGGAAAGAAAAGGAAAGAAAGAGTTAAGAATACTATGGCCAGAGTCATTCGCAAGCCTTCTATGATCAGAGATTCTGAAGAAGAGGAGGAGGAAGCGCCTGTTGCACCTCCTGAAAAGACCCAGAAGTTTATGGGGGATGCTATCAAGTCTGGGGCTGCTCCATCTAAGCCCAAGACTACCCCAAGCCTGCTGCTGCTCAAGCCTCAAAGCCATCTGCCCCAAGAGATCCACCAGGAACATCCCTGCTGCTGAGGAGAACAAGGTCCCAGTGCCAGAAGTTCAAGAAGAAGAGCAACAAGTGCTCAGAAAACTAAAGCCCAAGATACCTGATCATGATGATAACCATCCCATTGCTGAAAACATGAAGGACGGAAAAGATGCAGGTCTGAGACTGGAGACAGTCTGATCCCTATGCTTTCAGGAGAAGGACTGTTGTTGACTATGGTTTCCACACCAAGGAATAGCAGGACTTTTATGAAACAGCTTTGTTGGATAAGAAGCCTATAGTCTGTGATATGAAGTGGGTGTTGGGAAACATAGCATGCAATTTCAAAAAAATTCCTACACTCATGCAAGATCTATCTAGGAGATGCATAGAAACGAGAGGGCAAGAGTGTGTCCATGTACCCTCGTAGACCGAAAGCGGAAGTGTTTACTTAATGCGGTTGATGTAGTCGAACGTCTTCTCGTTCTGACCGATGAAGTACCGAACGTACGACACCTCCAAGTTCTGCACACGTTCAGCGCAATGATGTCCCTCGAGCTCTTGATCCAGCAGAGGGTCGAAGGAGTAGATGAGTTCCGTCAGCACGACGGCGTGGTGACGGTGAAGGTGATGTGATTCGCGCAGGGCTTCGCCTAAGCACCGCGAGAATATGACCAAAGGCGTAAACTATGGAGGGGACACCGCACATGGCTTAGAACAATTGGTGTGTCCTCTAGGGGCGCCCCCACCCAATATATAAAGGAGGGAGGAAGAGGAGGCTAGCTAGCCTTGGGCACCATGGCGGCTATGGGGGGCAAGGGATTGAGAGGCGATGGAAGCGCGGCGACAGCGAGTAGAGGCGCGAAGCTCTGGTTCGGATTTGGGGGAGAAGAGGGGAACGACGGTTCCGAGATTGGAAGAAGCAGAGAAGGTAAATGAGCAGTGCCTCTGCGGTTTTTCCTTTTTATGGGGAAGGCGCAAGCCAGCTCTTTACCATTTACTACGGGATGATGCATGCGTGCCATGCCCATCCCACGCACGACCCCCATGTCACACACTCGACGCGGGATGTGGATAAGCGCAATTGCCAGAAAGATCATGGCGGTTCGCCTCTGCAACGCCCGCCCGTGCACTGTTTTGGGGCTGGCCCAACTACGCCTTGCGCTTATGTGTGGCCCAGGCCCGGGGGCTCCTGTTGGTGTACAAAAGTATGGGTACTTCTGTACCCCTTACCTGTGCACGGACGGTCGCAACCACCCCTACAGCAGGGCATGGCGAGGCAGAGGAAGACATCAGAAGGAAAGACAGGCACAAAGAACATCAAGACAGCTGCCCAGAGTAGTGAGCAGCAAGAGGCAAGCAGAGCCACGCCCGGCAACAAGCCTTGCCGAGGCGACCTGCGCGGCCCCTGGTAAGCCTCTTGCCGGGGCAACTTACGAAGAGGCTAGCAAAGCTACCACCCTTGGGGTTGAGAGCTCTGACACCATCGACAATGTTCAAGATCAAGACTTGAAGAGCACATGCTTGGTAGCATGCGGCTCCTCACGAAGATCAACAACCCACGAGTCCACGTGGGATCAAATGATGAAGACCCCCGACAAGACCCTTGTCGGGGATGACTCCAAGGCCCCCGGCAAGCCTTGCTGGGGACGATCGCTGGGCCGTGGCCAGGCCTGCACTCGGCAGGGTTCCGCCACCTCACCACCACTCCAACGCGATGATAAGCATGCCAACTAAGTAGGTGCCTGCATGGTGGCATGCAGATCTTCGTGGAAGCCCACCACTTTGCCAACACAGCAGCTGGTTGGCCAGCATGGCGCTGCATGCCTCGCTGGCCCAGACGCGTGGCAAGGCGAGGGGAGGTGGCGAAGGACGAGATGGCCTCTGTTGCCGTCCCCAATAAAGCGAGAGCACACGTAGGCATCGCATTAAATGCGCTTGTCCTATGTTGATCAGGTGATAAGCTTGTATCTCTGTAGCTTGCCACCTCCTGTGTGCCACTGTGGCAACCCCTTTGTGTATAAAAGGCGGCCCAAGGCACACAGAGAGAGGATTCGAACTTTTGGACAAAGCACGCATCGTAGCTAGTTCAAAAGCTCAAGAACACTCATATAACCAAATAAAGCAGGCCTAGGTATTTCCACCTTCACGACCCGAACCTAGATAAAAATCCTCTGTGTGCTACGACTCGACCTGCTCTTCGTGCAACTAATCCCCCGCCGAACATAGAAGGGATCCTTGTGACCCCATAGGTGATCGGTTTCCTCGACACTATTGGAGGAATTTTGTGTCTTTCCTTTTGAGTGATCCAGGAAAGCTAGTTGGTTAATCGGTGAAATATTTCATCTTGCTAATAATGATCACCTTGGTTTGCTCAGCTAGTCATTTGAAGATATGTATATGACATGCCCATGGGCATATGTTTTGGGCTTTCTTTAGAAATTTCTTTGACTATGTAGTGTAGATAAATAAATACTCTTCGTAGGCTTGATTTGAGGCGTTCTAGTTTATTTGGTAGACGAAATTCAGTTTGATTATGAATTTGTTGAATTTGTGAAAATCCCTTCATTCTCAAGTGCAATAGATCCTTCGTGGTAGTAAGAAAATTCATATTATTGTGATGTTTACTCCTGTTTAAGTTTTTCATTCTCATTGTTCTGACTAGTTACTATTTTGGTTTGCAGAAAGGTACCAAGAGGGTGCATTTCGCCAGGAACTTGATCAGGGAGGTCGCTGGGTTTGCTCCGTATGAGAAGCGTATCACTGAGCTTCTCAAGGTTGGCAAGGACAAGTGTGCCCTGAAGGTGGCGAAGCGAAAGTTGGGTACCCACAAGAGGGCGAAGAAGAAGAGAGAGGAGATGTCCAGTGTCCTTAGGAAGATGAGGTGTGTAAAATATGGCTTCACTCTAAAGTCATTACTGCACTATGTTTAGCTATGCCATCGCAGTGCTTGAGTCATGATAACATCCAAGAATAGTATCTGGGACTGGCTTGCATTTATGCTTCTTAAAATTGAAAAGTGCTACTTAACTTTTTAACTGAGGTGACTTGCTTCCTACTTACCAGTTTTTGCCCTGTTAATAACTAGAAAACCTTTTCTTGTTATTTTTCACTACATCATGTAGGTTTTAATGCAGTGGTGAACTGAATGTAACTTCTATTTCCAAGGGCTTGTATATGTTTGGTCCTGATTAATGTCACTTCACGGAAGCCTTACAGTACATATGTATGCACTGAACAAGTGTACATATATAATTTCCTAGTATATGTGAACCACACATCAGCTTACATGGTTCTGTTTTCAGTTATACATGATTAAGTAGACCAGCTTGACAAAGTACTACTTTATTGTCTGTATTGTGTTGAGGCATGTTGCATAGTAGGTTTCTCGTGTCGATTTATTCATTTCTGTGTTTAAGAGCTGAATTTAGATGTTGGGTTTGGCAGGAGAGCGAGGGGACTGTCACCAAGAAGGAAGGCATTGACTTTATGTCTATCTGGAATGTAGCGTGAAGACCAAAGTGAATGTGGAGTAGTGCTTTGAGGAGGTTGTACTGAAGGTGTATGTATATGTTGCCACTTTCAGCTCCGTATTTTTATATCTGACTTCTTAACAACATCAATATTGGGTTGTGAAACTGTCTTGCTTAAACAGTTACTTGTCCACACTTGATTGAAGTGGAAGTACTTGTTTGGTTTTTATGCTAGTATATAGTAGGATTATTAATTAGCTCTTGTTAGTTGGCATTGTTGTTGTACAAGCGGGGCCCTCTCTCCTAGAGATATAATTCTGGGTGCAGGTTCATCATAGTTTTAGTGCAAGTATTTGCATCAGATGGATGGATGGAGTGTTCCTTTCTTCCTTATAAAGCTAGCCTACTATATTGAAACTGACACACTTGTGCATGCATGATGATGTAGATTGTAGGCACGCCGAGCCTACTGGCGGATGCTTCTTCAGGGGCGAAGAAGAAATCTTCAAGAAGAAGGTGTCCGAAGCTGATGCCGCGGCGAGTGACTGATGTTTACATGTTGGGTCACGATGAAAATCATTTGTTGTTGCAGAAAGTGATATGTAAGAGCCAACTTGTTTGTGCCGTCCACTTTATAGCTGGACTGTGTTTGCATGCTTAATTGCTTAGTATAACCTTTGTGTGTATAGCTGGTCCATTTAATTTATAAATGGTTACATGGTGCTGCTGTAGGAGAAACATTGCTGATGGTGTCGGGTACGTGATGGTGGCTAGTGTGGTGGACGACCCAGAATATGTGGCCCCACAAGTGCACATGTATGTAGCTTTCCTCCTCAAATGCTTCTGCTTCTGCCCCAGCTATTAAGCTAATCAACACCATATCTTGTGTGTAAAACCATTCTTAAGTCTGAATGGTACTTTTCTTGTTTTTTTCATTTTTGTTCCTACGAAAAGGCTGCTCTCTTTAGCTCATGCTCGTTACCTCATCCCCTCATGTTCCACAGGAAGATGATAAACCTTTTTAAGATCATGGTGATTAAGCTGACTTTCCATGTATTCTCTCACAAATTAAACTAAGTTTTCACGCGTCTTCCATGCATGTTTGCAGCTACATCTCTGGGTACAAGAACTAGTTCCAGAACTTCATCGGGCACATGCGCGAAATGGGTGATGAGGTAGTACATTTTTCTATTGTCATTGGTTGAGTACTACTGAATACTGATGCTGATGCTGATTAGTAGCATGCATGTTTGACTTAGTTTCTGGTGTGGATGTGCAATGTGACTTACGATTCCTAGCTGTGCATACTGTAGACTGTTGACTGTAGTGTGGTACACTTCCTGGAGCATTGTAATGCCTTACAAAGTAGCAATTGCATGAAGATACTCGACAACACAAAAACTATGTGTAATGGATCCATGACTTACAATCTGTACGCGAATACCATGTGTAATGACTCTTATTTTTTGCATCATCTGAACATTTTTTTTGCTGCTGTATTGTTTCTCACTCATGATTAATCTACTGCCAGGTGAAGGTTTTCAAATGTTGAAGGAGGAGGACAATAGGAACTTCTGTGATGTCTTGTCATCTATTTTCTTTTCTTTGCTGTAGAATAGTTCTGTTTGGCACTTATTCGTTCCTTCGATGTAAAGATATGTACTGCTAGAATGAATGCATGTAAAGATATTTTGGGCTCCTATAACATTCCATGTTGCTTTGAAAATGTATCGGAACTGGGCTAGGCCAAAGATAGCTTGTAGTGTGATGTGTTGTAATGTCAATGGCATAATAAAAAAAGTTGGATCAGATCAATTATTTTGGCCCAGCCCAAGATATATTGAACAATTATTTCTGAGGGGAGAACTTGAGAGGCCCAGCAAAGAAAAGGCCCAGAAAAATACAAGACCAAAAAAATCCGTCTTCAAAAGGGAAAGGCAAAGAAATTAAAAAAGCTGAATTGTTGGGCCAGGCCCAGGTAGCTAACAAAAAATAGCAGCAAAAAAATATTAAATGGATTGAATTACTGGGCTCGGCCCATCTAAAACAGCGAAATGGACCGGGCTGATTCTTATCAACGACCTTTTCATTTGGTCGCAATTTTGTCACGTCGGATCCGACGTGGCCTGAGCAGACAGCTAGCGACCAAAACAGAAGGTCGTAGGATCAACGACCTTTTGTTTTGGTCGTTGCTTTAAACGACCTTATCACAAAGAAGGTCCTTAATTTCAGTTTATGACGACCAGCTTTTGACCATCTGTTTTTGGTCAAAAAAGGTCGCAAATGGAAAACAATGACCATTCAGTGACCAATAGTGATGGTCGCAAGTTTACGTATTTCTTGTAGTGGGTCTAGTAACATGAGTTCCAGAACAGGATTACCATACCACTCTGGTGCGGATCGTGCTCTAGTTGACCTACGAGGTTTTGTAGCAACTTGATCTGAAGTTTCGTGATAGTTATCATTAGCTTCCACTCTAGTTGGTGTAGGCATCACGGGAACAGATTTCTCGGACGATCTACTTTCCAAATTGAGAGAAGGTACAATTACCTCATCAAGTTCTACCTTCCTCCCACTCACGTCTTGGACAGCCTGATTTTTGGCCCTTTCTTTTTCTTTTGTTTTTCCGAGGTTTTTGCCTGAGTTTTCTTTTCACGTGGCTTTGTGGTCTGGAAACTGAAGAAGATGCCCTCTTCTTTGTTTCTAGAGTGGCTTGTCATTCCCAAATCTTTCCCTAGACCCTGTCATTTCCATCCTAGCCCAAATCCCAATAATCTTTTTATTGGGAATATTCCTTTTCTATTAAAGGAATAACTCCAATTGCCCTAGGTTGTGAAGCAACCTATATTTCCATGACTCCTAAAATTCCCAAATAATTCTCATAAATTGTTTGGGTCATATCTTGATCAAGTGTGGCAAAACTTTTCATTGCCATGAACAAAAATAATTCCCCAATAATTCATTTCCTATTCTGCCCTGAATGGCAATTTGTGAAGGAAGTGTCATTTATATTTCTCCTATTGACTCCCAACCTTTTTGGACATGTTTATATGTCTTTCCACATGCACAAGTTCAAATTTATTTTCCTAGCCAATCTTCCTCAGTGAAGTTTCAAAGTTTTTGTCAAACAGACAGCATTGTGAAGGAAGTACTAGCTAGGAATATCCAAATAAGTTGAACTTTTGTACACACCTTAATATGCTCATAATAACCCCTTCCACCCATTTACAGCCCCATCCAATCATCTATGTGAGCACAGGAGCAAATTTTTGTTTCTGGCAATATTTTCAGGTTGTGAAGCAAGTATATTTTATATTGCTTCAAAAATCCTGATAAATTACCATATCATTCTTATACCAATAAAACATCTCTCCACCCATTTTGGCATCATTTCATTGATCCATTTGACCACCATAATTATTCCAAATTTCTAGTCAGCAGAGATGTTTGTGAAGCAAGTGCTGTTTTGGTTTGTCCATTTGGCATGAGCTTTTTACAACATCTTAATATGACCAAATTACTATGCCTTGACCACTTTGAGATCAAGTGGACACTCCATGTGAGTGCATCTTGCTGATCTTCATTTCTGGACCAAGTTTGCATTTGTGAAGCAACTGTAGTAAAGCTTGATCCTTTTACCCTCAAACTCACCAGGACTGTATTCCTTCCTATCATAAGCACCCCAGACAAACTCTTTGGCCTCAATCATATCCCTGTTGACCACATTAAGCTGGTAAAGTTTACTGTACTAAACTTCAGAGCTCACTAACTTTTTAACCAGAGCCTCTTTCACCTAGTTACCACCTCAGTTCAAACCATCATTCAAAGGACTTACCACTAGACACCGTTTTGGGTGCTGTAGAGCATTTAATATGCCATGTCTCGTGGTGGCCATGCAGCTGGCATGCCTGTTGGCGCACTCTGCGTGCAGTGGCCGTGTCCAGAGCACTGTTTGTGCTAGACCCCCTCCTCCTCTCGTCGCCTTCGCGCTCGTGAGTGTGTCTACCAGCTGCCCTCGTTGTCGCCGTCCCCCTGGACCCCTCCCTCTTCCGTCCGCTTGCTCTACGACGCTCGCCGATGAGCGCCCATGAGAGCATAGTGCTCCGGCTGTCGTCTTCCTCCTCGGCCGCGTCCTCCCTGCGCCCCTTGGCCTCCTCTGCCCCGTGAGAGCTTCCCCATGTTCCCTCCCCGTCATTTCCCCCCGAGCCCATGTGCGTGGGCACGCATTCGTGGCGCCGGCCACGCGTCCGCGGCGGTGGCAGCACGGCCACCTCGCCCCGCGGCTATTTTAGCCATCCCTGAGCCGTCCGAGCTCACCACTGGCCTATCCGCTCTCCTCTAGCCCCGCCCAAGCTCTTCCCCGAGCTCGAGACGCCCTCCACGACCACCATTGCCGCCATGGCCGCCGCACGGCCTCGGCTAAATTAGCCTGAGCTGAGCCTTCCCCCTCCCCTTCTCCACCACCAGTAGCTCCCCACCACTCCAGCGAGTCTCCCCTGCCCTTCCACTCGTCGCCGGAGCCCCCCAGGGCCGTGCCCCTCGACCAGCCACCGCCTCTGTCTCCTCGGGTCACCTCCCTTCGTCGCCGTTCCTCGTCTCCCCGGTGGCCGCCGCCCCTCTGGATGGGTGCGCCAGGACCTCCTGCATCTGCTGGTGGCCTCGGCCGGGTGGGAGATGGCCAGAGCCAGTCGGGCCAGCGCCAGCCGCGCCTCTGCCTCGCCCTCCCCAGTTCCCGTCGGGGAAGAAGAAGTAATGGAGTGGGGAGGGGAGAGAGAGGAAGGCGTTGACCTACAGCGTGGGTCCCGCGACCCCACCTGTCAGCTACACGCGCCGGCCCCGCCTCTGCCCTTTTGACCAGTCCATGCCACGTCAGCGTAAGTGGAGAAGTAATCCCCAAAATATGCTTTCCGTTTTTCTGTTTTGGCCCTGTCTGTAAATAAATGTTTACAGATAGGTCCCTGACAGTAAAACCCTTATAACTTTTTATCCGTAGCTCCAAATGAGGTGAAACCAACGCTCACTTCTTTGTTTCGTCGAGCCCTTTCTGTTGGTGTCACTTTCATTATGTTTTGGTATACAAAAAATGACCGTTTTGCCCCTGCCCTTAATCAGCCCCCTCCGAGAGAGAACATTTTCCGGCGAATTTTTCGGCGGCTTCACCGCACTTCTCCCCAGTGTTTTCTTCATCCCCAGGCAAGCCACAATACCCACTTGCATGATAGTCATGCAGTAGCCATGGTTTTCAACTTGAATATTTAATAAATGTTTGCTTGTTAAAAATATGGTTATCGTTGTTCCGGTGATGTTCAGATTTGCATGTTCACTTTTGTGCTATGTTGTTTTGTACTCTGTGATCATGTTATACCTGCTAGTATTACCTTTCATATGTTTATGCTTGTTAGTAGTACATGTTGATGTTGGAGATGGTCATGCTAGTCAGTATGCGATGTTCAGTGGATATGAGTTATTGTTGATATGGTGGAAAAGTTATGTGATATTCTCATGATGATGTTGATATCATGTTCATGCATTTTATCATGGCTCAGCATATTTGCATTCAAGTTTAACCGGATTAAATTGAACTTGAACAACTGTTGGCTGAGTCATGGTGCCGCTGAATCGATGCTGACCAGTGCAACCACGCTTACCGGTATGGGACGGTCCTAACTGGGTCTATTGTTGTGCCTCTCGCTGGTGCCTCCAACGAGGGAAGGTTATGGGCGCGTGCTACCCTGATCAGGTAGGCAGAGCATAGCCTTGTGTGCCCGTTGTTGAGTTAGTTTTTGGATCCTTGTCCCAGAGTGGGACGAGCCACGACGGTGGTCATTGTGTCTGGAGGTAGGCACGGGGCCACCCATGACTTAGCTCAGTGAGGAGTGAGTCGGAGTGGCCGGGAGAGTGTCATGGCAGTAGATCGGTTTTGTCGGAACGCCATTGGTCCACCCGAATGGAAGTGTGAGGTCATGGGTTCCGTAGTGTGGGTACAGTGTACTAACCTCTGCAGAGTGTATATTAAATCTGTCGATAGCCGCGCCCGTGGATAAGGGCCCAGGTCGAGAGAAGGTCACACCATGAGTCAACAGTAATAAGAATAATGTGTTTAATAACAAGGAGATGAGTTGGTTGTGATCGCCGTAAGGATCACGGGCCAAGTGTTGGTCGGGTTGTGATCGCCGTGAGGATCACGGGCCATTTAGTGGTCGGGTTGTGATCGCCGTAAGGATCACAGTTTGGGACTAAGTGTTGGTCGTGGTTGTGATCGCCGTAAGGATCACGGTGGTATCGAGGATACCAAGTTGTTGTATATTCGTGATGTTGTACGAGAGTCGTGGGTAAAGGTCAAGCTCCTTGTGGTCATTCACTGATTACTACGGTATTGTTTATGCCAAGCTTGATTTGATACTGAGACGATCGTGTGATGTTCGAGGTTGGTAAGTGATGCATGTGTTGGTTACGAGGTAACCCGAGCAGAATAAGTGGTGCATATAGTGTCATCATGTTGCATGCTAGTATTGTCGGATTAATATGTTCATGCTATGTTCAGGTTGAGCTAGCTGTATCATGTTTATGTTGGTCATGCCATGTGGTTCCGATGATATCATGATAATTCCTGTTTAACCTGTAATTGCCATGCTGTTGTTTGTCTCGAATGCTTCTGCTTATTTGTGAGCTTGCAAGTACATTCAATGTACTGACCTGGCCTGTCATGCCAGCTTGCAGGTCATGCCGGATTTGATTGCTTGCTTGTCGTGGTTTCCGTTCGTGCAAGCTAGGATAGGCGTTCCAGCCAGAGTCCTTGCGGAGTGGAGTTCACCACCGTCACCGTTGTTCCGCTGCTTCGAGTTGTTCTGCTGCTTGCACAGAGCAACTGAGGATGGCGTAGTGTCGTCGTACCGATGTTATTCATTATAATATCGGAGACCTTGTTTTCATATTCATGTAATAATAGAAAGCTGGTTTGTTCTATGCTGAGCAGTGCCGTATTCCAGAAGACTTCTCCTCGATCTCTGGGCTGGAATACGGGGCGTTCTGGTTTCTCTGAGCCGGGGTGCCACAGGCTTGGTATCAGAGCATGTCTGGCTGTAGGACGCCCTAGACCGCGCGAATGTTAGAAAGCGGTAGTATAGACCCAAGTTGGTTTGCTGCACTTGATTGCTGCATTTGTTTGTCGCATAGCATGCATATAGGCTCATTAGCTTGTCGCTAACGGTTATCTCGTGAGTGTAGCTGGCATCGGTTCGGATTCACTACAGCTCAACCTTTGCATTTCCCCAGTCCCTTTTTCTTTCGGTGTTTGGTGTCATTTCTGTCCCAGCAGAGTGATGCCAAGTGATCCCGACACTGTTTGCAAAAATGGTGCTCAGGTATCGCACCGATGTCTTTCCTTCAGTCCCGCCTATCATTTCGGTGATGGACATGCGTCTATCCTGGATCGTTCTTTTATTTTGTCGTGTTGACAACCCTTAATGATCTTAGTTATCAATAAAGGGCAATGTCAGCAGCCTTAGTTTTTCCCTGCAATCCTATTTCTTGGACGAGCACGGATCTTTTTCCGTCTGCTTGATAATAATGTGGTTGCGACCTTCATGTCCCACTGCATGATTACCGAGTGCGTCCTCGCCTCTGAGCTAGTTCAGGTTGCCACCTGGCTAAGCTAGCACTTGGTGTAGCGCTGTTTACACCAATTCTTCCACACATTTATTCGTCCTCGTGCACATCGTCACAACATGCTAGATCGTAATACCGGAGTTTCCGCGAGATTTGTGTGCTTAGGTGTGCATGCATATTATTGTGTGAGTAGCAGTAATATGTGATGATTGCTTGATTAATTATCTTAGTAGTATGCTTGTGTGCTTTTGTTTTAGTCGTTTCTTCTGTTTCTTTCTTTGGGCCTTTGGTGCTACAAATTTTTCCCCTATTAAAGTTGCTCGTCAACCGACACCGGACCCGAAGAGTCAGCAAGAAATGCATATATTTGGAAACTCAGCTAAACAGAATGGAATTCTCAGCTGACTGTAGTGAAAATGGGAATATCTTGTCTGGATGCAAACGAAATCCTGGATGGACCGTCAGTATCAAGTTTGCATTAGCGTGCACTCATCATAACAAAATGATTAAATCAGCAGGAAGATAAATTGTGTGCAAGGTTGACAGAATATTATCAAAGGAATGGCTCAGATACAAGTTTACTTTTGTTGAGGATGAATTTGGAACTCGATGTACCTGGAAGCAAGCAAAAATATGGCATATACTCAGAAAGGAGAATAGTCCTGCAAAACCCTGTTTCAGGCAAGAAATTAACATCAGAAATATTAAGATGGTATGTATATGTGGAAATCGGTCCGCATATCACAATAAGAAGTTTCTGGTGTAAGCAGCCAACTTTTTCCCTCGCAAGATACCAGAGAAGCTTCCAAGTCAAGATTCATCTATCTTCCTCAGTACGATACGTGGATGATTTTCCGTGCAAGGTACTCTGCCTTCTTCAGTATGCAACAGCAAAAGCTTCCAGCATAAGGTACCGAGTCTTTCCCCAGCAAAGTCTTTAAGGGGGTAAGCTTCCGAAGCACGATACCCAGTCTTCTTCAGCAAGCGGTCCGATGAAAGTTTCGATCACAAGCCAACAAATATTCCTCAGTAATACATTGGTACAAGGTAGTACGCTGTGAATTGACAACATATGGCAGTGAATCCCAAGAATCAGATCTGCAACATTTTGGTCAGAATCAAGAATCAGTCAGAATACACGTGTGTCTTGGAATCAGGTCCTCATATATATGCAATGAGCATACCATCAAGATCTTACAAGTCACTCGGATGAGGATCTGACAACCACGCGAGGATGATTAAGAGAATAAAGCCAATATACACCACAATGTGACAAAGGATTATGAGGATTGACAACATCAATGAGCTCAATACAAGTACACGTGAACCTAGAAAATGATCCTGATTAGCCCTTGTCCCTTTTTTTCTGCCAATGATGGCACCACGCCTGTGATCTGAGCTGTTTCTAGCTATCCGGGGTGGGTGCCTATTTTTGTTTCTCTCTTCAATGACTATCACGAGTCTGAGCTGCTTTTCGGCTGTCTCGTACAGCTGTTGAGTTTCTTTTTGTGACAGTAGCCCTATAGCTGCTTTTTGGCTATTTTAGGGAGCTGCCACCTTCTTCTTATCAACCCGGTCTCATGCTCTGAGCTGTTTTTTGGCCGTCCTGAGCCGTGGTTGAGTTATTTCAGTGATGTCCCAGATCTGAGTTGTGAAGCCCGTTCTGGTGGCTACTGATTTATTTGCCGATTTTCTGCAAGGGTTTCGGATGATCATTTCCCAACGATCAGAACTTGAGAGGTGTTGAACCTGCAATTTAATGGGTTACTCTATCAAAAAAAAGGATAAGCTACAATTGTCGAAAAATTGCACCGACAGTACCTATGGTCATACAAAGAAGCAATATGACCCAGCTCTTTCAGCCAAAGATCCAGACCAAGAACACAATAATGAAGGAGCAAGAAGAGTGATGCAAGTATGAAAATTGTTGCACGACCCCCATGGTGCAGATCCCCGGACAGTCTAAGTCAGTATTGATCCACATGGATATACCTACAGCATGAGTAATGGGCATGAGGAATAACAGTTTGGAAGCCTGAGTCCTCACCTATATGAATCATCATGGATAGCCTGTCGTGAACAAATTTTTTCCGTCAGAACCACCATCAGTCAAGTCTGCATATATTATCATACAAGCCAAACCCTTTATGCTGGCCGCGACAGGAGACAATCAAATATTTGTTACAGATCCGATACTCAAGACAGTGGAACTAGTTAAAATGATTCAGAAGCTTCCGCAATGAGTCAGAGTTTGAGTTTTCATCAGAAAAATCTGATCATCATTACATGAAAGGTTGTCACTACCGGGTGTCACACCCAGCGGAAGTCACTTTTGGATTTGTGAGACGGACATATATTTCAGTCGTGATAATCAAATCACACTCAGTTAGTCAGCATATCTAAAAATAAATTGGAGCCTATATAAGCACGAGAAAGCCAGGTAAGATCTGTCAGAATGTGGATACAGTGAATCAAACCACCCCAGAGCCAGTCAGATAAAAAATTGGTGGGAACAACAATAAAGGAAAAGGATACCCGAGTTGGAAACGGTTTCCTTAAGTCAGAATATTCATAGTTGTTCCCTGAGCAACCAAATCTCGAGGACGAGATTTGTTTAAGGGGGTAAGGTTTGTGACAGCCTGATTTTTGGCCCTTTCTTTTTCTTTTGTTTTTCCGAGGTTTTTGCCTGAGTTTTCTTTTTCCGTGGCTTTGTGGTCTGGAAACTGAAGAAGATGCCCTCTTCTTTGTTTCCAGAGTGGCTTGTCATTCCCAAATCTTTCCCTAGACCCTGTCATTTCCATCCTAGCCCAAATACCAATATTCTTTTTTATTCGGAATATTCCTTTTCTATTAAAGGAATAACTCCAATTGCCCTAGGTTGTGAAGCAACCTATATTTCCATCACTCCTAAAAATCCCAAATAATTCTCATAAATTGTTTGGGTCATATCTTGATCAAATGTGGCAAAACTTTTCATTGCCATGTTCAAAAATAATTCCCCAATAATTCATTTCCTACTCTGCCCTGAATGGCACTTTGTGAAGGAAGTGTCATTTATATTTCTCCTATTGACTCCCAAACTTTTTGGACATGTTTATATGTCCAAATAATTGCCTCATCCACAAGTTAAAATTTATTTGCCTAGTCAATCCTCCTCAGTGAATTTTCAAAGTTTCTGTCAAACAGAAAGCTTTGTGAAGGAAGTACTAACTAGGAATATCCAAATGATTTTAAATTTTGCACACTCCTTAATGTGCTCATAATAACCCCTTCCACCCATTTGCAGACCCATCCAATCATCCATGTGAGCACAGGAGCAAATCTTTGTTTCTGGCAATATTTTCAGGTTGTGAAGGAAGTATATTTTATATTTCTTAAAAAATCCTGATAAATTACCATATCATTTTTATACCAATAAAACATCTCTCCACTCATTTTGGCATCATTTCATTGATCCATTTGACCACCATAATTATTCCAAGTTTCTGGTCAGCAGAGATGTTTGTGAAGCAAGTGCTATTTTGGTTTGTCCATTTGGCATGATATTTTTACAGAATCTTAATATGACCAAATGACTATGCCTTTCCCAATTTGAGATCAATTGGACACTCCATGTGAGTGCATCTTGCTGATCTTCATTTCTGGACCAAGTATGCAGTTGTGAAGCAACTGTTGCAAATCTTGATCCTTTTACCCTCAAACTCCCCAGGACTGTAGTACTTCCTATCCTAAGCACCCCAGACAAACTCTTTGGCCTCAACGATATCCCTGTTGACCACATTAAGCTGGTAAAGTTTACTGCAGTAAACTTCAGAGCTCACTAACTTTTTAACCAGAGCCTCTTTCACCTAGTTACCACATCAGTTCAAACCATCATTCGAAGGAATTACCACTAGACACCGTTTTGGGTGCTGTAGGTGCATTTAATATGCCATGTCTCATGGTGACCATGCAGCTGGCATGCCTGTTGGCGTGCTCTGCGTGCAGTGGCCGTGTCCAGAGCACTGTTTGTGCTGGACCCCCTCCTCCTCTCGTGACCTTCGCGCTCGTGAGCGTGCCTACCTTCTGTCCCTCGTTGTCGCCGTCACCCTGGACCCCTCTCCCCCTCCGCCCGCTTGCTCGCCAACGCTCACTGACGAGCGCACACGAGAGCACAGTGCTCCAGCTGTCGTCTTCCTCCTTGGCCGCGTCCTCCCTGCGCCCTTTGGCCTCCTCTGCCCCGTGAGACCTTCCCCCTGTTCCCTCCCCTTCGTTTGCCCCCGAGCCCATGCATGCGGGCATGCATCCGCGGCGGTGCCAGCACGGCCACCTCGCCACCGCCTCTGTCTCCTCGGGTCACCTCCCTTCGTCGCCGTTCCTCGTCTCCCCGGTGGCCGCCGCCCCTCTGGATGGGTGCGCCAGGACCTCCCGCATCTGCTGGTGGCCTCGGCCGGGTGGGAGATGGCCGGAGCCAGTCGGGCCAGCACCGGCCGCGCCTCTGCCTTGCCCTCCCCAGTTCCCGTCGGGGAAGAAGAAGGAATGGAGCGGGGAGGGGAGAGAGAGGAAGGCGTTGACCTACAGCGTGGGTCCCGCGACCCCACCTGTCAGCTACACACGCCGGCCCCGCCTCTGCCCTTTTGACCAGTCCACGCTACGTCAGCTTAAGTGGAGACGTAATCCCCAAAATACGCTTTCCGTTTTTCTGTTTTGGCCCAGTCTATAAAATAAATGTTTACAGATAGGTCCCTGACAGTAAAACCCTTATAACTTTTTATCCGTAGCTCCAAATGAGGTGAAACCAACGCTCACTTCTTTGTTTCGTCGAGCCCTTTCTGTTGGTGTCACTTTCATTATGTTTTGGTATACAAAAATGACCGTTTTGCCCCTGCCCTTAATCAGCCCCCTCCGAGAGAGAACATTTTCCGGCGAATCTTTCGGCGGCTTCACCGCACTTCTCCCCGATGTTTTCTTCATCCCCAGGGAAGCCACAATACCCACTTGCATGATAGTCATGCAGTAGCCATGGTTTTCAACTTGAATATTTAATAAATGTTTGCTTGTTAAAAAGATGGTTATCGTTGTTCCGGTGATGTTCAGATTTGCATGTTCACTTTTGTGCTATGTTGTTTTGTACTCTATGATCATGTTATACCTGCTAGTATTACCTTTCATATGTTTATGCTTGTTAGTAGTACATGTTGATGTTGGAGATGGTCATGCTAGTTAGTATGCGATGTTCAGTAGATATGAGTTATTGTTGATATGGTGGAAAAGTTATGTGATACTCTCATGATGATGTTGATATCATGTTCATGCATTTTATCATGGCTCAGCATATTTGCATTCAAGTTTAACCGGATTAAATTGAACTTGAACAACTGTTGGCTGAGTCATGGTGCCGCTGAATCAATGCTGACCAGTGCAACCACGCTTACCGGTATGGGACGGTCCTAACTAGGTCTATTGTTGTGCCTCTCACCGGTGCCTCCAATGAGGGAAGGTTATGGGCGCGTGCTACCCTGATCAGGTAGGCAGAGCATAGCCTTGTGTGCCCGTTGTTGAGTTAGTTTTTGGATCCTTGTCCCAGAGTGGGACGGGCCACGACGGTGGTCGTTGTGTCTGGAGGTAGGCACGGGGCCACCCATGACTTAGCTCAGTGAGGAGTGAGTCGGAGTGGCCGGGAGAGTGTCATGGAAGTAGATCAGTTTTGTCGGAACGCCATTGGTCCACCCGAATGGGAGTGTGAGGTCATGGGTTTCATAGTGTGGGTACAGTGTACTAACCTCTGCAGAGTGTATATTAAATCTATCGATAGCCGCGCCCGCGGATAAGGGCCCAGGTCGAGAGAAGGTCACACCATGAGTATAGTAATAAGAATAATGTGTTTAATAACAAGGAGATGAGTTGGTTGTGATCGCCGTAAGGATCACGGGCCAAGTGTTGGTCGGGTTGTGATCGCCATAAGGATCACGGGCCATTTAGTGGTCGGGTTGTGATCGCCGTAAGGATCACGGTTTGGGACTAAGTGTTGGTCGTGGTTGTGATCGCCGTAAGGATCACGGTGGTATCGAGGATACCGAGTCATTGTATATTCGTGATGTTGTATGAGAGTCGTGGGTAAAGGTCAAGCTCCTTGTGGTCATTCACTGATTACTACGGCATTGTTTATGCCAAGCTTGATGCATGTGTTGGTTACGAGGTAACCCGAGCAGAATAAGTGGTGCATATAGTGTCATCATGTTGCATGCTAGTATTGTCGGATTAATATGTTCATGCTATGTTCAGGTTGAGCTAGCTGTATCATGTTTATGTTGGTCATGCCATGTGGTTCTGATGATATCATGATAATTCCTGTTTAACCTGTAATTGCCATGCTGTTGTTTGTCTCGAATGCTTCTGCTTATTTGTGAGCTTGCAAGTACATTCAATGTACTGACTTGGCGTGTCATGCCAGCTTGCAGGTCATGCCAGATTTGATTGCTTGCTTGTCGTGGTTTTCGTTCGTGCGAGCTAGGATAAGCGTTCCAGCCAGAGTCCCTGCGGAGTGGAGTTCACCACCGTCACCGTTGTTCCGCTGCTAGAGTTCTTCCGCTACTTCGAGTTGTTCTGCTGCTTGCATAGAGCAACTGAAAATGGCGTAGTGTCGCCGTACCGATGTTATTCATTGTAATATCGGAGATCTTGTATTCATATTCGTGTAATAATAGAAAGCTGGGTTGTTCTATGCTGAGCAGTGCCGTATTCCAGAAGACTTCTCCTCGATCTCTGGGCTGGAATATGGGGCATTCCGGTTTCTCTGAGCCGGGGTGCCACACGTCTTTCGAGAGAAACTCCTTCTCTAGAAGGTTCCGTTCTTCGCAACAAAGATCTTGCCTTCGGATCTGTGGTAGAAGGTGTACCCAATTGTTTCCTTAGGGTATCCTATGAAGACGCACTTCTCCGATTTGGGTTCGAGCTTATCAGGCTGAAGCCTTTTGACATAAGCATCCATCCCCAAATTACTTTAAGAAACGACAGCTTAGGTTTGTTGCCAAACCACAGTTCATACGGTGTCATCTCAACGGATTTTGACAGTGACCTGTTTAATGTGAATGCAGTTGTCTCTAATGCATAACCCCAAAACGATAGTGGTAAATCGGTAAGAGAAATCATAGATCGCACCATATCTAATAAAGTGCGGTTACGACATTCGGACACACGATTACGTTGTGGTGTTCCAGGTGGCGTGAGCTGTGAAACTATTCCACATTGTTTTAAATGAAGGCCAAACTCGTACCTCAAATATTCACCTCTAGGATCAGATCATAGAAATTTTATTTTCTTGTTACGATGATTCTCCACTTCACTCTGAAATTCTTTGAACTTTTCAAATGTTTCAGACTTGTGTTTCATTAAGTAGATATACCCATATCTGCTCAAATCATCTGTGAAGGTAAGAAAATAACGATACCCGCCACGAGCCTCAACACTCATCGGACCGCATACATCGGTATGTATTATTTCCAATAAGTCATTAGCTCGTTCTATTGTTCCGGAGAATGGAGTCTTAGTCATCTTGCCCATGAGGCATGGTTCGCAAGTAGCAAAAGATTCATGATCAAGTGATTCCAAAATCCCATCAACATGGAGTTTCTTCATGCACTTTACACCAAAATGACCTAAACGACAGTGCCACAAGTATATTGCACTATCATTATCAACTTTGCATCTTTTGGCATCAATATTATGAATATGTGTATCACGACGATCGAGATTCAATAAACCATTAACATTGGGTGTATGACCATAGAAGGTTTTATTCATCTAAATAGAATAACAATTATTCTCTGTCTTAAATGAATAACTGTATTGCAATAAACATGATCTAATCATATTCATGCTCAACGCAAACACCAAATAACATTTATTAAGGTTCAACACTAATCTCGAAAGTATAGGGAGTGTGCGATTATGATCATATCAACCTTGGAACCACTTCCAACACACATCGTCACTTCAGCCTCAACTAGTCTCCATTTATTTTGCAACTCCTGTTTCGAGTTACTAATCTTAGCAACCGAACATGTATCAAATACCCAGGGGCTACTACGAGCACTAGTAAGGTACACATTAATAACATGTATATCAAATATACCTTTATTCAGTTTGCCATCCTTCTTATCCGCCAAATATTTGGGGTAGTTCGGCTTCCAGTGACCATTTCCTTTGCAGTAGAAGCACTCAGTTTCAGGCTTAGGTCCAGCTTTGGGCTTCTTCACGGAAGTGACAACTTGCTTGCCATTCTTCTTGAAGTTCCCTTTCTTTCCCTTTGCCCTTTTTCTTGAAACTAGTGGTCTTGTTAACCATCAACACTTGATGCTCTTTCTTGATTTCTACCTTCACCGACTTCAGCATCGTGAAAATTTCGGGAATAGTTTTTGTCATCCCTTGCATATTATAGTTCATCACAAAGTTCTAGTAACTTGGTGATAGTGACTAGAGAACTCTGTGAATCACTATCTTATCTGGAAGGTTAAATCCCACTTGATTCAAGAGATTATAGTGCCCAAACATTCTGAACACATGCTCACTAGCTGAGCTATTCTCCTCCATCTTGTAGGCAAAGTACTCGCCAGAGGTCTCATACCTATCGACACGGGCATGCGTCTGAAATACCAATTTCAGCTCTTGGAACATCTCATATGCTCCGTGGTGTTCAAAATGTCTTTGAAGCCCCGTTTCTAAGCTGTAAAGCATGGTGCACTAAACTAACAAGTAGTCATCATAATGAGCTTGCCAAACATTCATAATGTCTGCATCTGCTCCTGCAATAGGTCTGTCACCTAGCGTTGCATCAAGGATATAATTCTTCTATGCAGCAATGAGGATAATCCTCAGATCACGGACCCATTCCGCATCATTGCTACTATCATCTTTCAACTTAGTTTTCTCTAGGAACATATCAAAAAACATAGGGAAGCTACAACGCGAGCTATTTATCTACAACATAATTTACAAATACTACCAGGACTAAGTTCATGATATATTTAAGTTCAATTAATCATATTACTTAAGAACTCCCACTTAGATAGAAATCCCTCAAGTCATCTAAATGATACGTGATCCAAATCAACTAAACCATGTCTGATCATCATGTGAGATGGAGTAGTCATCAATGGTGAACATCTCTATGTTGATCATATCCACTATATGATTCACGTTCGACCTTTTGGTCTCTAGTGTTCCGAGGCCATGTCAGTACATGCTAGGCTTGTCAAGTTTAACCCGAGTATTCCGCATGTGCAAAACTGGCTTGCACCCATTGTATTTGAATGTAGAGCTTATCACACCCGATCATCACATGGTGTCTCAGCACGAAGAACTTTCACAATGGTGCATACTCAAGGACTTATACCTTGAAATTTAGTTAAGGGATCATCTTATAATGCTACCGCGGTACTAAGCAAAATAAGATGCATAAAGATAAACATCACATGCAATCAAAATATGTGACATGACTCTCTACAAAGGGAAGATCTTCGCCGCCGGAACATGGATGCCCTGCATACTCCCATCGCAGGAGAAACTCTCGAGGCTCGTGCCTTGGAAGAGGCGCGTTTGGCCAACTTGGCTGAACGCACTCGACTGGAGAACCTCTAGCAAGCACTCGACGAGTGTGCGCGGCAAAGAGTACCCGATTCCAGTCGACGTCAACTCTTTCCGCAACCAACTCAGGTATATCGAACCCCGATTCAGAATTTAGCAGCTGTGGCCCGTATAGCAGAGTCAATTCAGCCCTCTTAGTCGAAGGCTGGCAGAGGCTTGATGCAGATCCGGGATTTGCTTCGGGCAGCAGGAGATCAGAATTCGGCTGTGTCACAGTCGCGCAATAGGATTCACAGTCGATCCGTCACTGCGAATACAGTCCAGTCGGCTCATAGCCCAAGATCGCCTCCGCGGCGTGAGGGACGTGGAGGCCGACGTGATCAGTATGATGACCGATTCAATCGCGATGATCGACGTCGAGTGCCCACTCCTCCCCCAAGGGGTGGGTCTTACGCCCCTCGGTAGCAAGAGGACAGGCGTCAACACAGTGTTGGGCGGAGAGCTCCGGTCGACCCCAGGGAACAAGGCTTTGATGCGAGATCCATCATCGTGCAAGGCTTGGTCGATCGGAGCTCATCGAGAAGGCCACAACAGAGATGCGCCCACCTGCAGCCGAGTCCATGTTTCGGGACCGGAATGTTTCAGCAGAGCCATCAGAGCCACGGTGATCCCTCCCAACTTCAGGTTGGCAACTGGGGTAAGTAAGTTCACTGGTGAGTCGAAGCCTGAAACTTGGCTCGAGGACTACCGAGTGGCTGTGCAGATCGGCGGTGGCAACGATGAGGTGGCTATGAAACACTTACCGCTCATGTTGGAGGGTTCGGCCAGAGCCTGGTTGAATCAGTTGGCTCCTAGCAGCATTTACACTTGGGAAGATCTTGCTCGAGTGTTCGTCAAGACATTTGAGGGAACTTGCAAGCGATCAGCAGGATTGACAGAATTGCAGGTCTGCGTGCAAAAGTCGAATGATACCTTGAGAGATTACATACAGAGATGGATCACTTTGCATCATACAATGGAGAACGTGTCTGATCATCAGGCAGTCTGTGCCTTCAAAGATGGTGTTAAGAACAGAGAGTTAAGTTTGAAGTTTGGTCGGACCGGAGATATGACCCTGAGTCGAATGATGGAGATTGCCACCAAGTACGCCAATGGCGAAGAAGATGATCGACTCCGAAGTGGCAAGTACAAGCCGAGTCAGTCGGAAAAAGGAAACTCCAGTCGGAAGCAGAAGCGGAAAGCCGAGCCTGTTGCTCCCAGGGAGGCCCTGGCCGTGACTCAGGGCAAATTCAAAGGGAAGCCGAAAGGATCCTGGAACCCCAAGAAGGTAAAAGATAAGGAAGGAAATGACGTGATGGATTTGCCATGTCACATCCACACGAAGAAAGACGAAGAGGGTAACTTCATCTACCCAAAGCACACCACTCGCCAATGCCGGCTCTTAATTCAGCAATTTCAAGGGAAACAACCCAAGGATAAGGAAAAGGAGTCGGACAAGGCAGAGGACAAAGAGGACAGTGATGGAGGGTACCCCCATGTCAATTCCACCCTGATGATTTTTGCTGATGTGGAGAGCAAAAGTCGATTGAAAGTTATCAACCGTGAGGTAAATATGGTCGCTCCGGCGACACCAAGTTATCTGAAATGGTCTCAGACTGCCATTACATTCGACCAGTCTGATCATCCGACACACATAGCCACCCCCGGGAGGCAAGCTTTGGTGGTCGACCCGGTCGTCGAAGGCACTCGTCTGACTAAGGTGCTGATGGATGGTGGCAGTGGATTGAATATATTATATGCGGAGACGCTGAAAGGAATGGGCATTCTGATGTCCAGACTCAGTTCTAGCAACATGAGCTTCCATGGAGTCATTCCTGGAAAGAAAGCTGAGTCACTCAGCCAAATAGCTCTAGATGTGATTTTCGGCGACTCGAAGCACTTTCGCAAAGAGAACCTGACATTTGAAGTTGTGGATTTCCAGAGTGCTTATCACGCTATTTTGCGCAGGCCAGCTTATGCACATTTCATGGCTCGGCCATGTTACGTGTACCTCAAACTGAAGATGCCTGGCCCCAAGGGTGTGATCACCATCACTGGCTATCGGAAAAAGGCCGAAGAGTGCTTTCAGAAGGGCTCAAAGATTGCCAATTCCCAGATAACAGTGGTGGAGCTGGAAGAATATAAGAAAAATGCAGATCCGAGTGATCTATTGCGGGCCAAGAAGCCCGCCACGGAGTCAGCAATCCAGTCGTCTGGTGAGACGAAGCCCGTTCACATTCACCCGACCGACCCCAGTGCTGCTCCGACCCATATTTCCACCACACTCGACTCTAAATAGGAAGAAGCGCTCATCCAGTTCCTCCGTGAGAACTGGGACATCTTTGCATGGAAGCCTGCTAACACGTCGGGTGTTCCCAGGGGGCTGGCTGAGCATCGTTTACGAGTCGACCCAAAGGCAAAACCTGTCAAAGAACACCTTCGACTGTCCCCGTCCAGAAGAGAAAGGCCATTGGCGAGGAGGTGGCTCGGCTCTTGGCAGCAGAGTTTATCCGAGAGATTTACCACTCCGAGTGGCTCGCCAATGTTGTCATGGTCCCCAAGAAGGACAAGTCACTTCGCATGTGCATTGATTTCAAACACATCAATTGGGCCTACTCGAAAGATCATTTTCCTCTCCCTCGCATCGACCAAATTGTCGACTCGACTGCGGGATGTGAGAGATTGTCTTTTTTAGACGCCTATTCCGGGTACCATCAGATCCGTCTATATGGACCCGACGAAATCAAAACAGCTTTCATCACTCCATTTGGGTGCTTTTGCTATGTCACCATGCCTTTCGGTCTCAAGAATGCCGGAGCCACGTTCGTGAGGATGATTCAAAAGTGTTTACTCACTCAAATCAGTCGGAATGTGGAAGCGTACATGGATGATATTGTGGTCAAGTCATGAAAGGGTTCCGACCTGTTGACTGACCTCGCTGAAACATTTGCCAATCTCAGGAGATATGATATCAAGCTCAATCCATCAAAGTGCACATTCGGAGTTCCCGGTGGAAAGTTACTCGGTTTTCTCGTTTCCGAACGAGGAATCGACGCTAACCCAGAAAAAGTTGGCACCATACTCCGAATGAAACGCCCTGTGCGTGTGCACGATGTCCAGAAGCTTACTGGATGCTTGGCCGCGTTAAGTCGATTCATCTCTCGCCTCGGTGAAAAGGCATTGCCTCTTTACCGACTGATGAAGAAGGCAGACAAGTTCGAGTGGACTCCAGAAGCTGATGCAGCGTTTGCCGAGCTAAAAGCTCTGCTCTCCACCCAGCCGGTGCTTGCTGCTCCAATCAGCGAAGAGCCTCTGTTGCTTTACATTGCAGCCACAGGACAAGTCGTCAGTACAGTGCTTACGGTCGAGCGGGGAGAAGAAGGGAAAGCCTTCAAAGTTCAGCGCCCAGTGTATTATCTTTGCAAAGTTTTGACCCCATCGAAGCAAAGATATCCTCATTATCAGAAGCTTGTGTATGGGATCTACATGACCACGAAGAAGGTTGCTCCTTATTTCTCTTATCATTCCATTACAGTCGTCAGCGACGCCCCACTGTCAGAGATTCTGCACAACAGAGATGCAACTGGTCGAGTGGCGAAATGGGCGATTGAACTCCTTCCCCTTGATATCAAGTTTGAGGCAAAGAAAGCCATTAAGTCCCAAGCGATAGCAGATTTCCTTGCCGAGTGGATTGAACAACAGCAGCCGACTCAAGTTCACTCGGAGCATTGGACCATGTTCTTTGATGGCTCTAAGATGTTAAATGGTTCTGGTGCTGGGGTAGTTTTGGTTTCCCCCTGAGGAGATAAGCTCAGATATGTGCTCCAGATCCACTTTGATTCCTCCAATAATGAAGCAGAATATGAAGCACTTTTGTATGGGTTGCGCATGGCCATTTCACTCAGCGTCCGTCGCCTTATGGTTTATGGCGACTCAGATTTGGTGGTCAATCAGGTGATGAAGGAGTGGGACATTAGAAGCCCAGCCATGACTGGATACTGCAACGCAGTGAGGAAGCTTGAAAAGAAATTCGAAGGGTTAGAGCTCCACCATATACCCCGACTGAAGAATCAAGCGGCTGATGATTTGGCGAAGATAGGTTCCAAGAGGGAAGCCATTCCCAGTGATGTGTTCTTGGAGCATATCCATACTCCATCAGTCAAAGAAGATCCTTTTACCGAAGAAGCTCCGCAGCCTAAAAGTGTCACGGATCCGACTGTAGTTGAAGTTCCAGCAGTGGTCGACCTGATCATGGAAGTTCTGGTGATCACTCCCGATTGGACAGTATCGTATATCGCGTATATCTTAAGGAAAGAGCTCCCAGAGGATGAAGAGGAGGCTCGATAGATCGTTCGTCGATCTAAAGCCTTTACTGTGATAAGGGGACAATTGTACAGAGAAAGCGCGACTGGAGTTGGTCAGAAATGCATAACGCCATAAGAAGGTCGAATAATCCTTGATGACATCCACTCGGGGACCTGTGGCCATCATGCGTCCTCTCGAACCATTGTAGCCAAAGCATATCGAGTCGGATTTTACTGGCCAAGAGCGAATGAAATGGCAAAGGAGATAGTCGACAAGTGTGAAGGATGTCAGTTTTACTCCAATATGTCACACAAGCCTGCCTCAGCCTTAAAGACCATACCACTCGCCTGGCCCTTCGCTGTATGGGGATTGGATATGGTTGGACCTCTGAGAACAGGCAGAAGCGGTTTCACCCATATGCTGGTACCAGTCGACAAATTCACCAAGTGGATCGAGGCTAAACCCATCAAAATCTTGATGCCGACACTGCTGTCAGCTTCATCAGAGAGTTAATATTCAGATATGGAGTCCCACACAGTATCATCACTGACAACGGGTCAAACTTCGATTCTGAGGAATTCAGAGCGTTCTGCACATCTCAAGGCACACGAGTCGACTACGCTTCGGTCGCTCATCCACAGTCGAATGGACAGGCAGAACGAGCCAATGGATTGATTCTCAAAGGGTTGAAACCCCGATTGATGCGTGATCTCAAGAATGCCGCGGGTGTGTGGGTCGACGAGCTTCCGTCAGTACTTTGGGGGTTAAGGACCACGCCCAACCGATCGACTGGGAGAACTCCGTTCTTCTTGGTCTACGGAGCGGAAGCGGTCTTGCCGAGTGACCTGCTTCACAACGCCCCCCGCATCGAGCTCTACACCGAAGCTGAAGCAGAACAAGCCCGACAGGACGCAATTGACCTTCTAGAGGAAGAAAGGGAAATGGCTTTGATCCGATCGACCATTTACCAGCTGACTTGCGTCGCTTCCACGCCAAAAACATGAAGAGTAGAGCCTTCCAGGAAGGAGATTTGGTTCTCTGAGTGGATCAGCAGAAACCACACAAGCTTGCTCCTTCTTGGGAAGGTCCCTTCATCGTCACCAAGGTTCTCCACAATGGAGCGTACCGTCTTTACAATGTCGAGCATCAGATCGACGAGCCCCGAGCTTGGAACGCGGAGCTGCTCCGCCCCTTCTACACTTAAGTGTGCACTCGGAAATGTAATAAAAGTACTTCTGTAGTTCATTTCTCAAAGATAATAGTGTTATAATTTTCCCAGTGATTGTTTTTTACTTTTGCTTGTTCAATAAAATTCCCCCCCAGTGGGTGGCTTAGCTGTGAATCTGTTTCGCCTAAGTTTGTAAAAATCCTACTGAGTGATGAGCCAGCCTCTCACTCGGAGGCTTAGCCGCGAATCCGTTTCGCCTAATTTCAATAAAATCCTACCGAGTGGCGAGCTAGCCTCTCAGTCGGAGGCTTAGCCGCGAATCCGTTTCGCCTAAGTTCAATAAAATCCTACCGAGTGGCGAGCCAGCCTCCCACTCGGAGGCTTAGCCACAGTCCAAGTACTCGCCTAAGTTTCAATAAAATCCTGCCGAGTGGAGAGCCAGCCTCCCACTCGGAGGCTTAGCTGCAGTCCAAGTACTCGCCTAAGTTTTTGAAAATCCTACCGAGTGGTGAGCCAGCCTCCCGCTCGGGGGCCTAGCTGCGGCACAGTGCTCGCCTAAGTACAAGTATAATGTGCGCTCCGCAAGGTAGACGAGGTGCAGGTCGACTGCTACCCTCTTCCTCCGAGCTACACCACAAGTATAATGTGTTCTCCGCAAGGAGGACGAGGTACAGATCGACTGCCACTTCTCCTTCCGAGCTACGCCACAAGTATAATGTGCGCTCCGCAAGGAAGACGAGGCGCAGGTCGATCGATTCCTTCTTCTTCGGAAGTACGCCGCAAAAATCCTACCGAGTGGAGAGCAAACCTCCCACTCGGGGGCTTAGCTGCAGCCCAGTGCTCGCCTAAGTTTTTGAAAATCCTACCGAGTGGAGAGCAAACCTCCCACTCGGGGGCTTAGCTGCAGCCCAGTGCTCGCCTATGTTTTTGAAAATCCTACCGAGTGGAGAGCAAACCTCCCACTCGGGGGCTTAGCTGCAGCCCAGTGCTCGCCTAAGTTTTTGAAAATCCTACCGAGTGGAGAGCAAACCTCCCACTCGGGGGC
>NC_041383.1:19930051-20011039 GCF_002162155.2 Triticum dicoccoides
CGGGGGCTTAGCTGCAGCCAGTGCTCGCCTAAGTTTTTGAAAATCCTACCGAGTGGAGAGCAAACCTCCCACTCGGGGGATTAGCTGCAGCCCAGTGCTCGCCTAAGTTTTTGAAAATCCTATCGAGTGGAGAGCAAACCTCCCACTCGGGGGCTTAGCTGCAGCCCAGTGCTCGCCTAAGTTTTTGAAAATCCTACCGAGTGGAGAGCAAACCTCCCACTCGGAGGCTTAGCTGCAGCCTAGTGCTCGCCTAAGTTTATGAAAATCCTGCCGAGTCGAGAGCAGACCTCCCGCTTGGGGGCTTAGCTGCGGCCCAGTGCTCGCCTAAGTATGTTGAGAAACAAGTCGATTGCAATAAGTGCTTCATCCTAGCCTGTAGAAGACACCTCAAACCAGAATGCAAACATATTCAACGATGAATATAAGTTCGGATAACGTCTTACGGGACCGTAAGTGCTCAGGCGCTAAGCCCGTTAAGGTTTATCGGTTACAAAAACCACTCGGCATACCGAGGCAAATTTAAAGTATCAAGCATAGAAGTTTTTTACCCCTCCTGCGGAGGGCTGGAAGGCGCAACGAATTCATCGAGGTCAATTCCATCTGTGATCCGAGTGGCAGCGGTGATGAAGGTCTCCATGAAGGATCGGAAATCATGCTTCTTGGTGTTGGCCACCTTCAGGGCTGCCAGCTTTTCCTCTCGCGCTTCCTTGCAGTGAACACGGGCCAGAGACAGAGCAACATCCGCACCACTCCTGGTAGAGGACTTCTTCCATTCTTGCAC
The DNA here is from genome assembly GCF_002162155.2 of Triticum dicoccoides. Taxonomy (NCBI): domain Eukaryota; kingdom Viridiplantae; phylum Streptophyta; class Magnoliopsida; order Poales; family Poaceae; genus Triticum; species Triticum dicoccoides. The sequence goes on from NC_041383.1 coordinate 19,930,833, forward strand.
TCGACTTGGAACATCGTTCAGTCGAGTCATTAGAGATTCGAGGTTGTTCTGAAGTGTCTCTCCTGGCCAGAGTGTTGTGTCGACGCGGGAAGTCGCGACCTTCAGCCTTGCGAGATAGTCGACAACAGCAGCAATGCGAGATTCAAGTCGGAGCACATTCATGGCGAGTTTGTCCTTCACAGGGGAATTGATGGGATCTAAGTTCGTTTCCAGTCGACCAGTTTCCTCTTCGAAGTTCTGGCAGAACTCTGCAAGTACAATCCCAAAGTCAAGACAGCAGTCTGATGGCGAGATCATAGTTAAAATGTCTATTTGATACAAAAGATTACCTTCAAGCATGAGGAATAGCTTCTTGGCGAGTCCTCCCAGATAAGCCTCCAGATCATTCTTCTTTCCCACCAACTCACCGGCCTTGTCACTCAAGGCAATCTTGTCACTCTTCAGTCGACTGACCTCCTTGTTGGCCGCATCAAGAGCAGCTTTCAGATTGGTATTTTCGTCTTCAAGCTTGGTGATTGAAGCCAACTTCTCATCTTCGAGCTTGGTCTTCTCTAAAGCTGCTTTCTGCATCTCAGCCAAGTCAAGGTCTTTCTTCTTCAGAGCATCCCTCAGTTTGTCTGCAAAGTCACAGTGAGATCAGACTCGGGAATGAGCAAGAGACAAAAGCAGTCATCAAGATTCTCACCAAACATACCTTTTGCCTCCTCCTTTGCCTTTGTGAAGTTATCCTAGACAAGTTTCAGATCAAGTTCGAGCTGGATATGCTTGTTCTCCAACTCAGTGTAACGAGCTGCAAGCTCGCAAGATTTCTGTGAAGAACCAATCAACAGGTGTCAAAGATAGTTCACTTCCGAGTGACTAAGGAAAAATCATAGCATTTCTAAGACTACAGCCGAATATAAACATTCGACCATAGTCTCGGGGACTACACCCAGTGGGTGCACTCAGCGTGCCCCCACTAGTTCTATCAGTTAGAGTCGATCAGTCGACCAACAAATAACTAAAAAAAGAGAGGTGCTCTTCAGACTATAGTCGACTGCCAGCAGTCGACCACAGTCTCGGGGACTACACCCAGTGGGTGCACTCAGCGTGCCCCCACCGGTCTATGAATCCATTCGACCTGATCGAGTAAAGAAACAGCTTAAGACATAAAGACTATGGTCGACTGCGAGCAGTCCACCATAGCCTTGGGGACTACACCCAGTGGGTGCACTCAGCGTGCCCCCACCAATCCGGAATTTCAATCGACACACCCAGTGGGTGTACGACAGATATTAAGATTTTCAGAAAGAAGGATTTTCAGATATCATATCCTAACAGAATAGGCGGTGACCGACTAACCTGAACATTGCTCTGAAGAGCTGAACTGGCGTCATAAGCCGCCTGACTGGCGTCTCGGATCGCCTTCACTTGCTCCATCATGACCCCCGCCTGGCGTATTGCTTCTTTAGCAGCTTGCTTGGTCTTCTGGGACGTGGTGGGTCGAGAAAAGTGAAGGCTGAGCAGCACTCGACGACGAAGGGCGAGCACTCGTCAGCGGCACCGCAAAGGATACGATAGGCCGAGTGACGCTGTCCCCCTCCGCAACCAATGTCTGAGTGCTGACACGTCCTTAGTCGCCTTGCCAGCAGACGCTTTCCTATTCCTCCTCTACCTCAGTGGTTCCTCGTCATCGTCATCAGGAAGGTCAATGATGATGTTAGTTGGAGCTGTAGGAAAGATCCAAAGTTAAAAATGAAGATCCTACCGACTGAAAACGAAGCTACAAAGGCCATACCAGGGTTGGAAGTGACAGCATCCTCCATTTCATGATCCTCAGGTCTAGTCGAGGTATCAGAAGTAGCAGCACTGCAGTTCCAGAAGTCAGTCGGTCAGTTCACGAATCGACCAAGTATAAATCCATGAGAAACAAGAAAACTCAAGTTACGTCATTACCCTGAGATAGTGGGGATAACCATCTTCATCTTCGGTAAGGCCTTCATTGGCTTCGACGGTGCCACTCGAGATTGCTTCGGCGCTTTCTCAGTCGGCACCGGAGAAGTCGTCCGAGGATGCTTGGTCGACTGCACGACAGGCGCGACTCCCTTACCGCGTTCAACCGCAGGGTCATGGACAAGCTTCGAGTGTCTTTCAGAACGGGGAGGTGTAACTTCCTCCTCCTCTTCCTCTTCCTCTTCCTCCTTATCAGAGTCGTCATCTTCATCGTTGGCATCATCATCCGAATCCCACTCCTCCGGGCTTTTGCCTCCACTTCCTTCCTCCTCCTCAGTCGGTGCCTGCGCCCCATTGGGCATCGAGTACAGTTCAGTGGTGGCCTGACAGACAACAAAACAAGACAAAGGTCAATCGACCGATTTGCAGTGAAACAGAATGAATAAAACAGGACCACAACCAGGGATAAGTGGTCATACCTTGTCCGGCTGGTAGGTATGGTCGAGTGGTGGGATCCTCCTAGCCCCACGAGGGTTATCCTTGTTCCCTGTGATGGCAGTCATCCACCTCTCCAGTGTGGCATTGCTGACCGCTTCTGGATGGACCCAAGTGGTATCTTCAGTACCACAGTACAGCCACATCGGGTGGCCTCGGTATTGGAGTGGTTGAATACGTCGTCGAAGGAAAACCTCCAGAAGGTCCATGCCAGTCACTCCGTCCCGAATGAGCTGGACTACACGCTCCATCAGCATTTTAACCTGAGCCTTCTCCTCCGGAAGCACCTTCAGGGAAGATGGCTTGTTCACTCGGTCCATGGAAAACAGAGGGAGACCAGTCGACTGCCCCGAAGTCGACTCGTCTTGGCAATAGAACCAGGTCGACTGCCACCCTCTAACCGACTCGGGAAGGGTCATGGCCGGAAAAGCACTCTTACTCCTCATTTGGATTCCAAGACCCCCGCACATCTGGATAACCTTGGTCCTATCATCATCCGGACTCGCTTTTTTCACCGTCTGAGAGCGACAAGTGAATATGTGCTTAAAGAGACCCCAGTGCGGCCGACAATCCAGGAAGTTTTCACACAGAGACACGAAAGTGGCGAGGTAGGCAATGGAACTGGGAGTAAAATGGTGGAGTTGTGCCCCAAAGAAGTTCAGAAACCCTCGGAAGAAAAGACTCGGTGGCAGAGAAAATCTGCGATCTACATGAGTGGCCAGGAGAACACACTCACCCTCCAGCGGCTGCGGTTGACACTCGGTCCCCGAAAGTCTGGCTGACCCGTGAGAGATCAGTCCCTCATTGGCCAGATCGTCGAGATCCTGCTGGGTGATGGTCAAGTGGATCCAATCTCCTTGGACCCAACCTTGCGGCAGGCGGGACCGCGACGAAGATCCACCCCGACTGGTCGCTCTCCCCTTTGCTTTCGCTGTCGCCGTCGCCTTCTTTGCTCGCTCCAAGGCCGCCGTTTTCTCCTTCACCATTGTCGCCGGCGAGGCGTGCGAGGAGTGGGTGGGCGGAGATAAAAGCGGGCGCAGCAGGCGAGGGTGAGGAAGGTGGAGAGGGGAATGGAGAAGCACTGTACAAAAATCCTCGTCTGGCACCTTATATAGGGACACTTCCGAGTGGATGACAGGTAGGCCCGGCCCCTGTCAAATCCCGAAACAGTTGCGCGTGCGATACGTGGCGAAAAAGGCAGCACGGAAATCGAGGCATCTTCACCTTATCCCATCCGAATACCGCGGTCCTCCTCGCTTTGCGCGCTTCCCAAAATTCGGATCCCACTAAATCCGCTAACAGCAGAGCAACCTGTCAGACGGTAGATTTCCTACGATCCGTCGCTCGGAAGTCCACCAAGTTCAAAAGTTCACTCGACAGAGGAAAAGAATGAATCAAGGCGACTGAAAGAAAAGTTGATGCCATTGCTAAAAAGTCATTGATCCAGAATGAGGCGTACTCAGAACACAAAAATAGGTCGGAAAGATTATCAACTCCTTCCTCACTCAAACCTCGATCCATTCGGGGGCTAATGATGAAGTCATGTACCTAGGGTAGGGTCATGGATCTGTCCAAAGTACCATCCCCAAGGACATCTTTAGAAGAAGCTGCCTTCCCGTCGACCAAGAGGGATTCCACTCGACGGACTCGAAGACAGTCGACCATGAAGACTCACTTGACCACCAGGGGATCAAGAGCCACTCTGTATCCAAACGGTCTATAATTAAGTAGTCTTTATGGCCATGATGACACTTTATGTAAGGCGTTAAAGGTAACGCCTGGCCTTAATGTACTTTAAACCCTCCACTGCGTGGGCTGGCTGGGGTCCTGGCAGACACTATATAAGCCACCCCCCTCCACTGGCAGAAGGGTTCGCACCCTTGTAACTCATACACATATAATCCAGTCGACTGCCTCCGGGCTCCGAGACGTAGGGCTATTACTTCCTCCGAGAAGGGCCTGAACTCGTAAATCCCTTGTGTATACAACTACTCCATAGCTAAGATCTTGCCTCTCCATACCTACCCCCCATTCTACTGTCAGTCTTAGTACCACGACAGGCTCCACTACTGATCAACATGAAACGAAACGTAGTAACGACCAAGATCCTCGTTGAGCTCCCATCTGAGCTCGGTTGCATTACCCGCACTGGTATCATTGGCACCTACAACTGTTGTGATAGTATCTGGTGAGCCACGAGGGCTCAGCAATCTCAAAACCCACGAGATCAAGACTATTTAAGCTTATGGGTAGGAAGTGTAATGAGGTGGAGTTGCAACAAGCACTAAGAAAATATGGTGGCCAACATACGCAAATAAGAGCGAGAAGAGAAGCAACTGAACGGTCGAGAAGCTAGAAGTGATCAAGAAGTGATCCTGAAACTACTTACGCACAATCATAACACATAAACCGTGTTCACTTCCCGGACTCCACCGAGAAGAGACCATCACGGCTACACACGCGGTTGATGCATTTTAATTAAGTCAAGTGTCAAGTTCTCTACAACCGGATATTAACAAATTCCCATCTGCCACATAACCGCGGGCACGGTTCTCGAAAGTTTATACCCTGCAGGGGTGTCCCAACTTAGCCCATCACAAGATCTCACGGTTAACGAAGGATCTTCCTTCTCCCAGGAAGACCCGATCAGTCCCGGAATCCTGGTTTACAAGAAATTTCGACAATGGTAAAACAAGACCAGCAAAGCCGCCCGATGTGCTGACAAATCCCGATAGGAGCTGCACATATCTCGTTCTCAGGGCACACCAGATGAACACTACGTACAACTAAAACTATCCCTCAAGTTTCCCCGAGGTGGCGCTGCAAGTGGCTCTAGTTCGGACCAACACTCAGAGGAGCACTGGCCCGGGGGGGGGGGGTTTAAAATAAAGATGACCCTTGAGTCTGCAGAACCCAAGCGAAAAAGGCTTAGGTGGCAAATGTTAAAACCAAGGTTGGGCCTTGCTGGAGGAGTTTTATTCAAAGCGAACTGTCAAGGGGGTCCCATAAATCACCCAACCGCGTAAGGAACGCAAAATCAAGGAACATAACACCAGTATGACGGAAACTAGGGCGGCAAGAGTGGAACAAAACACCAGGCATAAGACCGAGCCTTCCACCCTTTACCAAGTATATAGATGCATTAATTAAATAAGATATATTGTGATATCCCAACATAATCCTGTCCATCATGGAAGAATCTTCAACTTCACCTGCAACTAACAATGCTATAAGAGGGGTTGAGCAATGCGGTAACTTAGCCAAACAACGGTTTTCTAGGAAGGGTGAAAAGGTTAGAGGCTGACATGGCAATATGGGAGGCATGGTAAACAAGTGATAGGTAGCGCAGCATAGCGATAGAACGAATCAACTAGAAAGCAAAGATAGAAGTGATATCGAGGGTAATGGTCATCTTGCCTGAGATTCCGCTAGGAAGAAGAACGAGTCCATGGAGAAGACAAACGGACGTAGTCGAACGAATCCTTACAACTCCGGAACGAAACCGAAGCTAACGAGAGAAGCAAACCGGAAAGAAGCAAAGAACATGGTAAACAACCATCACATAAACATGGCATGATGAACAATCAAGTATGATGCATGTCTTGTTTAATGAGGCATGGCATGGCAATATGCACAAACAACACTACAAGTTAAGTGGAGCTCAATATGCAACGAGTTGCATATTGACGAAACACCACATCAATTATTTAGTTCTCTCTCATTTAGGAACACAACAATATTACATGTTGTTATAAACATGGCAAGAGGTGAAACATAATTAAACTATCTATCTAGGCAAGTTTAAGTGAGGCCGGAAACAACAAACAACAATTCCAGAAATCCCCATATGTTATTTAGCAATTTAACGCAAACAACAATTTTAAACATTTTAAATGTTGTTATCATGATGCGGATGACATATACAAGTTATATGTAATTTTTATGAAAATGTTGCCATTTAATATGATAGGGAGCATTTGTCACCATGGCAAAAAGAATTGGGTGCCATAGCAACGAAAACGGAAACGATGCCATAGCAACGTTCCGGTTCCGATAACTCATTGGGCGACCGGTGCAAACGAAGATGTGGATGTGCGGAACCTGCAAAAGATGGTGGGGTGATCCCGGATACCGGGTTCCCACGGGTCGACGGCATGGCAAACGAGGAGGAACGTGCAAGGATCAATTCGGGCATGATGCAAACACAAACATCTCATACAACAAAGCATTCGTTCACGGGCGTCGTCTCAATGTTATACCTTTGAAGCATGCATTTTCGGGGCGGAACGAGTTCGTTGAAGGAAGTAGTGGTACACGGGCCGTAGTGGAAGTAGTTGTTCTCGCGACAGTAGTGAAAGTAGACATTCACAGGTCGTCGTGGGAAGTAGTCGTACACGGCGTCAGTAGTTGTACACGTTTGGAGAGGAACTTGTCGCATCCAAGTCCTTCGGGATTCCTTGTTGTACTTGCGTTTCGGTGCGGTACTTGGCGATTCCAGGATGTAGAGGTACACTTGTCGTAGACGTCCAGTGCATCCGTAGAGGTACTTGGCGCTCAGTGCGGTACTTGGCGATCCAAAAGAAATGCTCCTGTTCAAGGAGGTCTCGGTCTTGGCGATCTCATGGATGGCAGAGGTGTGGTGCAGGGTCGACGGGAGCAGGAGGTGCACGGAGGCCTCGGTGTGCAGGGGGTCGCTGGGCCTTGGCGCAGGCTGCAGCCCACGGCAAAGCAGAGAGGAGGTGCAGAGGGCGTAGTCAACGCGGCTGGGACGAGCAGCGAGGTAGGAGAAGTGGGGCTTGTCGGTGGGGATGGCTGCCAGCGGTCGCGGGAGCGACGACGGCCTGGTGGTGGAGCTTGACAGTGAGGCAGCCATGGCTGGTGCCGGGCACGAGGTGAGGTGGAGGACCAGAGGAAGGGGAGGTCGTTGTCGCAGGAACGGCGACACGAGAGCTGCTGGAGCTCGGGGAAGCTCCTGGAGGTGCCTGTGTTCAACGACGGGGCTGATGAGGCCGTCAGGAACGCCGACGACTTGCGGGCACGGAGGCAAAGGAGCTCGAGGGAGAGGCTCAGGAGGGAGGAGCAGGGCACAAGGTCGAGGAGCTCTCCTCTTGGCGGCACAAGGGGGTTCCTCGTCGGCCGGAGCGGCGACGACATCGATTGGGAGGCGAGGGCGTGCAAGCGTGGGGATCAGGACGAGGGCGCGGCGCTACCCTCTCTCTGTGGCGGCGTCAGGAGGAAGGGGGGATCGAGGGGAGCGGCCGCGGGAGCGAGGGTAGGTGACGGTACTGAGGGGAAACGAGAGGGAGAGATTGGATCGGGGGATCAGGCTAGGGTTATCAGCGGAGGCGGCTGGGCCTAGGCTTTAGCAAAAGAAGTGGGCCGAGGAGAAGGAAGGAAGACGCCGGCCCAGTTGGAGATTGTTGAACTTATCTCCATTGTTCAGAAAAGAAAAAGATGGAGAGGAAGAGGAAGAGAAAAGAAAATATTTGAGGGTTCAAATATTTTCTAATTGAGCCACTTGGCATATTGCCAAAGTGCCAGAACTTGAAATGGGCCATGCAGAGAAAAGATCATGGATGTAAAGTAGTTTAGCAACAAGAGGGATTTATAATGCAAGTTTGTTGTGGTGGCTTCCAAATAAATGGAATATTTTATTATAGCTCCCTAATATTGGGAGGATATGTTATAAAGAAAAATCACCATTGTGAATATCCCTCGATTTAAATGGACCAAAGATCCATACGATTTTATTTATTTGAATTGCAAAATTAAATGACATGATGGCATGATGACATGATTCAATGCAAATGATGCTAAGAAGAATGCAACAAACAAATACAAATCACATGACGAAACTCGAAATAGCTGGAAGTCTTCTGGAGCGTCGGTCTCGGGGCGTTACAACACTCCACGACGAGAAGAGAATCTCGTCCCGAGATCTAGGATGGCACCGGAGAGAAACAGAAGAGGAAGACAAGAGGTAAAACTAAGTTGCTTCTTCGACCAATGAGTGAAACCAAAGAACCTTGACAGGTTGAAAAGTTGAAAGAGAGAACACAACGGAGTTGAACACAATTGAGAGCAGTATGGTAGAGAATATAAAGAAGGAACACCATGTGAACCTTGGAGGCTGCAAAGCTATGAATGACGAGTACAATGGACAAGAAGGAATTGGAACCACTCTGGTTGAAACGAGATAAACAAGGAACAAGGAAGATCAAATTCGGATAGCACTCCGGTTGAAAAAGAGATGCAAGACTTGATAAGATGAAAAGAACTTAGCAGAGGACATAACACTCCTGTTAAATGAATAAGCAAGGAAAAGAACATGATATTCACAAAAAGAGATGATGGGTCGAAGAGAGTAACATCACAATGCCTCCGGAAGAAAGAATAGAAGATAGATCATTGGAATAACAGAATGGAGAAGGAAATGCCAACTTCTGCCACAAATGAGCTTCCTGGGAGAAGGAATATCCTTCGTTGACCATGAGAGCTTGTGATGGGCTAAGTTGGGACACCCCTGCAGGGTATAAACTTTCGAGAGCCGTGCCCGCGGTTATGTGGCAGATGGGAATTTGCTAATATCCGATTGTAGAGAACTTGACACTTGACTTAATTAAAATGCATCAACCGCGTGTGTAGCCATGATGGTCTCTTTTCGGCGGAGTCCGGGAAGTGAACATGGGTTTTGTGTTATGATTCTGCGTAAGTAGTTTCAGGATCACTTCTTGATCACTTCTAGCCTCTCGGCCGTTCCGTTGCTTCTCTTCTCGCTCTTATTTGCGTATGTTAGCCACCATATTTGCTTAGTCCTTGCTGCAACTCCACCTCATTACCACTTCCTACCCATAAGCTTAAATAGTCTTGATCTCGCGGGTTTTGAGATTGCTGAGCCCTCATGGCTCACCAGATACTATCACAATAGTTGCAGGTGCCGATGATACCAGTGCAGGTGATGCAACCGAGCTCAGATGGGAGCTCAATGAGGATCTTGGTCGTTACTATGTTTCGTTTCATGTTGATCAGTAGTGGAGCCCAGTTGGGACGATCGGGGATCTAGCATTTGGGGTTATCTTCTTTTCATTTGGATTTGTCCATAGTCGGACTATGTGTGTACTCTGAATGATGTATGATCTGTTTAAGTACTTGTGTGAAGTGGCGATTGGAAGCCAACTCTTTATCCCTTTCTTGTTCATTACATGGGATTGTGTGAAGATGACCCTTCTTGTGATGGAACCACAATGCGGTTATGCCTCTAAGTCGTGCTTCGACACGTGGGAGATATAGCCGTATCATGGGTGTTACAAGTTGGTATCAGAGCCGACCCTCGCGGTTACACGGATATTTGCGGCCAGGTGCGCGGTCATGTTGTTCATGACGTTTGTGACCCGTCGTGGCACACGGCATGGCACATGTGCCGGACTGGAAGCACAGACGTATGTGCCAAGAGGGAATGTTCCTATGGCCCAACGAGGACGTCGGTTCCTCTGAGTGGGTGTGTATGTAATAGCCTGGCTTATTAGGGATGATAGACTACTCATATAAATAAGGAATTCCTTCTTTTCCGGGAGCCCATTCGGAAAGAACTCCAAAGTTAAGCGTGCTTAGCTTGGAGTAGTTTCAGGATGGGTGACCGACCGGGAAGTTGCTCTCAGGTGCACATGAGTGAGGACAAAGTGCGCAGAAAAGACTAGTATTGATCTGTGAGGCCAGTCTAGATCCCGTCAGGAGTAACGACCACCGACGGGTGTGTTCGGGGCGTTGCAAGAAGATAGTCTCACATCAACTAGGCATATCAACGGGCTATGGAGATGCGCATTAAAAGATATCAATGTGAGTGAGTAGGGATTGCCATGCAACGGATGCACTAGAGCTATAAATATATGAAAGCTCAACAAAAGAAACTAAGTGGGTGTGCATCCAACTCGCTTGCTCACGAAGACCTAGGGCATTTTGAGGGAGCTCATCATTGGAATATACAATCCAAGTTCTATAATGAAAAATTCCCACTAGTATATGCAAATGACAATGTAGGAGACTCTCTATCATGAAGATCATGGTGCTACTTTGAAGCACAAGTGTGGAAAAAGAGATAGTAGCATTGTCCCTTCTCTCTTTTTCTCTCATATTATTATTATTATTTTCTTTTTTCTTTTTATCCTTTTTTTTCTTTGGCCTTTTTTTGGCCTTTTTTTTTCTTTCTCTCTCTCTTTTTTCTTTTTGTAAAGTCCGAAGTCTCATCCTGACTTGTGGGGGAATCATAGTCTCCATCATCCTTTCCTCACTGGGACAATGCTCTAATAATGAAGATCATCACACTTTTATGGATTTACAACTCAAAGCTAGAACAAGATATGACTCTATATGAATGCCTCTGGTGGTGTACCGGGATATGCAATGAATCAAGAGCGACATGTATGAAAATTATGAAGGTGGCTTTGCCACAAATACGATGTCAACTACATGATCATGCAAAGAGCAATATGACAATGATGAAGTGTGTCATAATAAACGGAACGGTGGAAAGTTGCATGGCAATATATCTCGGAATGGCTATGGAAATGCCATAATAGGTAGGTATGGTGGCTGTTTTGAGGAAGGTATATGGTCGGTGTATGGTACCGTCGAAAGTTGCGTGGCACAAGAGAGGCTAGCAATGGTGGAAGGGTGAAAGGGTGCGTATAATCCATGGACTCAACATTAGTCAAAAGAACTCATATACTTATTGCAAAAATCTATAAGTCATCAAAAACAAAGTACTATGCACATGCTCCTAGGGGGATAGATTGGTAGGAAAAGACCATCGCTCGTCCCCGACCGCCACTCATAAGGAAGACAATGAATAAATAAAATTGTGCTCCAACTTCATCACAAAGCGGTTCACCATACGTGCATGCTACGGGAATCACAAACCTTAACACAAGCATTTTTCATAATCACCTCAACTAGCATGACTTTAATATCACTACCTCCATATCTCAAAACAATTATCAAGTATCAAATTGATCATAGCATCCAATTCACTTTCTATGATAGTTTTTATTATACCCAACTTGGATGCTCATCATTCTAGGACCAATTTTATAACCATAGCAACTACCATGCTGTTCTAAAAGACTCCCAAAATAATATAAGTGAAGCAGGAGAGACTAGCAATTTCTACAAAATATAACCACCGCCGTGCTCTAAAAGATATAAGTGATGCACTAGAGCAAATGACAAACTACTCCGAAAGATATAAGTGAAGATCAATGAGTAGCTAAATAATTATGTAACTATGTGAAGACTCTCTCTCATTAAAAAATTTCAGATCTTGGTATTGTATTCAAACAGCAAGCAAAACAAAATAAAATGACATTGCAAGGATAGCACAACTCATGTGAAGAAGCAAAAACTTAGGCTCAACCGATACTAACTGATAGTTATTGAAGAAGAAAGGTGGGATGCCTACCGGGGCATCCCCAAGCTTAGATGCTTGAGACTTCTTGAAATATTATCTTGGGGTGCCTTGGGAATCCGCAAGCTTGAACTTTTGCGTCTCCTTAATTCCTCTCATATCATTGTTTCTCTTTTTATCAAAAAGCTTCATCCACACCAAACTCAACAAGAACTCGTGAGATAGGTTAGTATAAACCAATGCAAAACCTTATCATTTTATACTGTAAAAAATCACTACAATTATTATTCAACATTTCATACTAAATGCATCTGCATATTTAATACTCCTATCCTCAAATAGAATTATTAAACAAGCAAACATATGCAACCAATGCAACCATAACAGCAATCTGCCAAAACAGTATAGTCTGTACAGAATGCAAGATTGATCATACTTCCCTAACTCCAAAAATTATGAGAAAAATAATACGCTGTAGAATATTTATCAGAGCTCATTATGCAAAAAGTTTCAACATTATATAATTCTCTGAATTTTCTAGGGAATTTTTGCAACAGCGGTAAACTTTCTGTTTTCAAACAGCAACATGTATACTAGCAAAATAAGCATGGTAAAGGCTATACTTGACTTTTTTATTGAAACTAAAGATGCAAAAGATTATTATAAATAACAGCAATCAAATAATAACAAAATAAAATGACACTCAAGCAAAACACATATCATGTGGCGAATAAAAATATAGCTCCAAGTAAAGTTACTGATGAACGAAGACGAAAGAGGGGATGCCTTCCGGGGCATCCCCAAGCTTAGGCTCTTGGTTGTACCTGAATATTACCTTGGGGGTGCCTCGGGAATCCCCAAGCTTAGGCTTTTGCCACTCCTTATTCCATAGTCCATCGAATCTTTACCCAAAACTTGAAAACTCCACAACACAAAACTCAACAGAAAACTCGTAAGCTCCGTTAGTATAAGAAAATAAAACTACCACTTAGGTACTGTAATGAACTCATTCTAAATTCATATTGATGTAACATCTACTGTATTCCAACTTATCTATGGTTCATATCCTCCGGTACTACTCATAGATTCATCAAAATAAGCAAACAACACATAGAAAACAGAATCTGTCAAAAACAGAACAGTCTGTAGTACTGTATCAAACGTATACTTATGAAACTCCAAAACTTCTAACAAATTAGGAAGTCCTAAGAAATTTGTGTAAAAATCCAGAGCAAAAATAATCAGATTAGAATCACGTTTCTGTGAATTAACAAAACTAATTTACTGGGTGCAAAAGTTTCTGATTTTCAGTAGGATCAACACAACTATCACCGTAAGCTATCCTAAAGGTCTTACTTGGCACTTTATTGACACAAAAGCTATAAAACATGATTAATACAGTAGCATAATCATGTGAAAACACAAAAACAGTAAGGATAAATATTGGGTTGTCTCCCAATAAGTGCTTTGCTTTAATGCCTTTCTAGCTAGGCATGATGATGACAATGATGCTAACATAAAAGATAAGAATTGAAACATAACGGGAGCATCATGAAGCATATGACTAGCACATTTAAGTCTAACACACTTCCTATGCATAGGGATTTTTTGAGCAAACAACTTATGGGAACAATAATCAACTAGCATAGGAAAGTAAAACAAGCATAGCTTCAAGATTTTCAACACATAGAGAGGAAACTTGACATTATTGCAATTCCTACAAGCATATGTTCCTCCCTCATAATAATTTTCAGTAGCATCATGAATGAATTCAACAATATAACCAGCACCTAAAGCATTCTTTTCATGATCTACAAGCATAGAAAATTTACTACTCTCCACATAAACAAAATTCTTCTCATTCGGAATAGTGGGAGTATCATAAGAGACTTGAACACTAAAAATTGTTTCCACATTAAAAGAGTAATGTTCAGAAAAAGGGTAATCATAATCATGAGGATTTGTAAATATAATCATCACTACTTTTTATAGCATAAGTTTCATCACAATAATCATCATAAGTAGCAACTTTGTTCTCATAATAATCGATTGAAACCTCTCCCAAGATAGTGGAATCACTAAATAAAGTTGACACTCTTCCAAATCCACTTTCGTATTCATCACAATAAGATTCAACATCCTCCAAAATAGTGGGATAACTACTTCCTAAAGTTGACACTCTTCCAAACCCACTTCCATCAATATAATCATCATAGGTAAGAGGCATGCTATCATCATAACAACATTGCATATCAAAACTTGGGATGCTAAAAATATCATCTTCATTAAACATAGCATCCCCTAGCTTGGGACAAACATTAATTTCAGCAAATATATTCTCAAATATTTCATCCTTATCAAACATAGCTTCCCCAAGCTTGGGCCCTTTCATATCATAAGCATAATCACTCTCATCATTAAAAATATGGATAGCACCAATAGTATAGCAATTATCATCATCACAATGAGTAGTAGGAGCAACATTTGGGAGGGATACCTTTCTACCTTTGTTGCTCCTTCTTTTCTTATTCTTCTTCACATTATGTGTGGGTTCAACCTTCCTCTTTGAGCTCCTTATCGACGAGATTGGTTGAATAGGAAGCTCCTCCTCGTTACCTGATTCATCATAAGAAATAATAGGAGGATATTGGTAAATCTCTTCCCTTTAATTAGTATTCTCATCATCTTCTAATTGCTTTATTTTCTTTAGGTAATTGGCAATATAAGGATTTTCAATGCAATTCACCGCACAAAACAAATAGATCTTCTCTAAATCAATTTCAAGGAAATGCTCAAGATTAAATCTTGGAATAAGCTTAGTTGCACGTTTCAATTCTTCATAACCCAAAAGCAAACTAAGTTCATTGTAATGAGAAAGGGAGATCAAATCATCACAATTTTTGGACACGATTCGATCATGAAACAATTTGCATTGGAGATGTAAATGATCACGTTCATTGCAAAGTTCACAACGGTAAAGATATCTTAAATTCTCAGCACTCTTATCTAGCCTTTCTTGCAACCCTTTAATTTCTAAATACTTATGCCTCTTGCAGTATCTATTTTCTCTATTTGGTGTGTCCATGCAAACCCAATCTACTCCACAAAAATCAACATGCTTATAAGAGACATTTTCATCATAACTTGTGCAATCATCATTAGTACTATGGATATTCAAAGAGTTTATACTAACAACATTGCAATCATGCTCATCATTCAAAGATTTAGTATCAAACATTCTATAGATTTCTTCTTCTAGCACTTGAGCACAATTTTCCTTTTCATCATACTCATGAAAGATATTAAAAAGACGAAGCGTATGAGACAAACTTAACTCCATTTTTTTGTAGTTTTTCTTTTATAAATTAAACTAGTGATAAAACAAGAAACAAAAAGATTCGATTGCAAGATCTAAAGATATACCTTCAAGAACTCACCTCCCCGGCAACGGCGCCAGAAAAGAGCTTAGTTGACGGGGTGTGAGTGCTGCTTACCTAGCCTCCCCGGCAACGGTGCCAGAAAAGAGCTTGATGTCTACTACACAACCTTCTTCTTGTAGACGTTGTTGGGCCTTCAAGTGCACATGTTTGTAGGATAGTAGCAAATTTTCCTCAAGTGGATGACCTAAGGTTTATCAATCCGTGGGAGGCGTAGGATGAAGATGGTCTCTCTCAAACAACCCTGCAACCAAATAACAAAGAGTCTCTTGTGTCCCCAACACACCCAATACAATTGTAAATTGTATAGGTGCACTAGTTCGGCGAAGAGATGGTGATACAAGTGCAATATGGATGGTAGATGAAGGTATTTGTAATCGGAAAATATAAAAACATCAAGGTAACTAATGATAAAAGTGAGCGTAAACGGTATTGCAATGATAGGAAACAAGGTCTAGGGTCCATACTTTCACTAGTGCAAGTTATCTCAACAATAATAGCATAGATAGATCATATAACAATCCCTCAACATGCAACAAAGAGTCACTCCAAAGCCACTAATAGCAGAGAACAAACGAAGAGATTATGGTAGGGTACAAAACCACCTCAAAGTTATTCTTTCGGATCAGTCTATTCAAGAGTTCGTACTAGAATAACACCTTAAGACACAAATCAACCAAAACCCTAATGTCACCTAGATACTCCATTGTCACCTTAAGTATCCGTGGGCATGATTATACGATATGCATCACACTATCTCAAATTCATCCAACCAACACAAAAGTACTTCAAAGAGTGCCCCAAAGTTTCTACCGGAGAGTCAAGACGAAAACGTGTGCCAACCCCTATGCATAGGTTCATGGGCGGAACCCGCAAGTTGGTCACCAAAACATACATCACGTGGCACGTGATATACCATTGTCACCACAGATAAACACGGCAAGACATACATCAAATGTTCTCAAATCCTTAAAGACTCAATCCAACAAGATAACTTCAAAGGGAAAACTCAATTCATCACAAGAGAGTAGAGGGGGAGAAACATCATAAGATCCAACTATAATAGCAAAGCTCGCGATACATCAAGATCGTGCCATAGAGAGAACACGAGAGAGAGAGAGAGATCAAACACATAGCTACTGGTACATACCCTCAGCCCCGAGGGTGAACTACTCCCTCCTCGTCATGGATAGCGCCGGGATGATGAAGATGGCCACCGGTGATGGGTTCCCCCTCCGGCAGGGTGCCGGAACGGGCTCCCGAGAGGTTTTTGGTGGCTACATAGGCTTGCGGCGGCGGAACTCCCGATCTATCTTCTTCGTCAATGTTTTTAGCGTACGTAGGCTTATATAGGCGAAAGAAGTCGGTCGGGGGAGCCTCGAGGGGCCCACGAGAGGGTAGGGCGCGCCCGGGGGGGTGGGCACGCCCCCCTGTCTCGTGGCTCCCTCGATGCTCCGCTAGCTTGCACTCCAAGTCTCCTGGATCATAACCTTTCCAAAAATCACGCTGCCGAAGGTTTCATTTCGTTTGGACTCCGTTTGATATTCCTTTTCTTCAAAATACTGAAACAGGCAATAAAACAGCAATATGGGCTGGGCCTCCGGTTAGTAGGTTAGTCCCAAAAATGATATAAATGTGTAAAATAAAGCCCATAAACATCCAAAAGGGGTAATATAATAGCATGGAGCAATCAAAAATTATAGATACGTTGGAGACGTATCAATAACTTTTACAAAACATGATCATCTCATACAACAACGTATATCACATCATGTCTTGACCATATCACATCACAACATGCCCTGCAAAAACAAGTTAGACGTCCTCTACTTTGTTGTTGCAAGTTTTACATGGCTGCTACGGGCTTCTAGCAAGAACCGTACTTACCTACAACACAAAAACCACAACGGTGATTTATCAAGTTTGTTGTTTTAACCTTCTCAAGGACCGGTCACAGTCAAATTCGATTCAACTAAAGTTGGAGAAACAGACACCTACCAGCCACCTTTATGCAAAACTAGTTGCATGTGTGTCGGTGGAATCGGTCTCATGAACGTGGTCATGTAAGGTTGGTACGGGCCTCTTCATCCAACAATACCGCCGAATCAAAATAAGACATTGGTGGTATGTAGTATGACAATCACCGCCCACAACTCTTTGTGTTCTACTCGTGCATATCATCTATGCATAGACCTGGCTCGGATGCCACTGTTGGGAAACATAGCATGCAATTTCAAAAAATTTCCTACGCTCACGCAAGATCAATCTAGGAGATGCATAGCAACGAGAGGGGGAGAGTGTGTCCACGTACCCTTGTAGACCGAAAGCGGAAGCGTTTAATTAACGTGGTTGATGTAGTCGAACGTCTTCTTGTTCTGACCGATCAAGTACCGAACGTACGACACCTCCGAGTTCTGCACACGTTCAGCGCAATGACGTCCCTCAAGCCCTTGATCCAGCAGAGGGTCGAAGAATAGATGAGTTCCATCAGCACGACACCGTGGTGACGGTGAGGTGATGTGATCCGCGTAGGGCTTCGCCTAAGCACCGTGAGAATATGATTGGAGGCGTAAACTATGGAGGGGGGCGCCGCACACGACTTAGAACAATTGGTGTGTCCTCTAGGGGCGCCCCCCGTATATAAAGGATGGAGAGAGAGGAGGCCGGCCTCGGCGCACCGCAAGTGGGGAGGAGTCCCACTTGGACTCCTAGTCCTATTCGGCCCCCTTTTCCTTCTACCGGAGGGGGAAAGGGGGAGGAGAGGGAGTAGGAGAAGGAAAGGGGGGTGGCGCCCCCTTCCCTAGTCCAATTCGGCCTCCTCCCTTGTGGGGGGCCCACCAGCCCCTTATGGGCTGGTTAGCCTCCCTCCTATGGCCCATATGACAAATATCTTTCCCCAGGGGGAGGGAGGCTAACCAGCCTGATACACTTCGGAACCCTTCCGGTGTCCGAATACTACCTTCCAATATATCAATCTTTACCTCTCGACCATTTCGAGACTCCTCGTCATGTCCATGATCTCATCTGGGACTCTGAAAAACCTTCGGTCACCAAAACACATAAGTCATCTAATACATATCGTCATCGAATATTAAGCGTGCAGACCCTACGGGTTCGAGAACATTGTAGATATGACTAAGACACCTCTCCGGTCAATAACCAATAGTGGAACCTGGATGCCCATAGTGGTTCCCACATTCTACGAAGATCTTTATTGGTCGAACCGCTATGTCAACATACGTTATTCCCTTTGTCATCGGTATGTTACTTGCCCGAGATTTGATCATCGGTATCTTCATACCTAGTTCAATCTTTTTACCGGAAAGTCTCTTTACTCGTTCTGTAATGCATCATCCTGCAACTAACTCATTAGTCACATTGCTTGCAAGGCTTCATATGATGTGCATTACCGAGAGGGCCCAGAGATACCTCTCCGATACTCGGAGTGACAAATCCTAATCTCGATCTATGCCAACCCAACAAACACCTACAGAGATACCTGTAGAGTATCTTTATAATCACCCAGTTACGTTGTGACATTTGATAGCACACAACGCATTCCTCTAGTGTCCGGGAGTTTCATAATCTCATAGTCGGAGGAATATGTATTTGACATGAAGAAAGCAGTAGCAATAAAACTGAACGATCATTATGATAAGCTAATGGATGGGTCTTGTCCATAAAATCATTCTCCTAATGATGTGATCTCGTTCATCAAATGACAACACATGTCCATGGCTTGGAAACTTAACCATCTTTGATCAACGAGCTAGTCAAGTAGAGGCATACTAGGGACACGGTGTTTTGTTTATGTATTCACACATGTATCAAGTTTCCGGTTAATACAATCCTAGCATGAATAATAGACATTTATCATGATATAAGGAAATATAAAATAACAACTTTATTATTGCCTCTAGGGCATATTTCCTTCAGTGGGTTGACTGGGAGTATATTGATGACAATGCAGATTACTTCCCTAGAGTGCATGAGAGCTTCAGGATGAATGAAGTGGACAAATTTGTTGGACATTAATTGGCAAAGTGGAATGATGAGATGATTATGCAATTCTACTCCACTGCACGCATCTATCCGGATGGCAAGATAGTCTGGATGACTGAAGGCACAAGATATCATTCTACTATTGCTGAATGGGCCAAGTTGATCAATGCCCCTGCTGAACATGAGGATGATATTGTTGTGTATGCCAAGCCCAGGAAGGACCACAACTCCAGGGCACATGTGTACCAGGAAATTCCAGATACGGCTTTGGAGACTCATAAGTTTGGATCCATCTGCTATCTTCTCTCTAGCTTGACCACCATCAACACCATTCCAAGGCACACTTTGTTGCCCAAGTCAGGAGATCATAGGATGATCCCTTGGCCATTCTATCAATTTGCTTCACTTATTTGATGTGCCACAGAAGTTCAAGGTCATGAGTCTCATTGTTGAAACAGTGAAGAGAACTGCAGCTGATCAAAAGAGATCATGTGGATATGCCCCTCACATTTAGATGCTTATCAGCTCCAAGATGGGGTTAGGGACATAT
The DNA here is from genome assembly GCF_002162155.2 of Triticum dicoccoides. Classification (NCBI taxonomy): domain Eukaryota; kingdom Viridiplantae; phylum Streptophyta; class Magnoliopsida; order Poales; family Poaceae; genus Triticum; species Triticum dicoccoides. Next base: position 19,950,649 of record NC_041383.1, read on the forward strand.
CTACTAGACAAAGAGCATCTTCCCTAAGGCCAGACTTTGAGGACAATGAGGTTGTCATGGATGCCTCTCATGCAACATGTGCAGAAGCCCAGGAGAAGAGAGAGAAAGCAAAGGCTGCAAAAGTAGCAAAGCCAGCTAGTGCTCCAGATGCTTCACAAGTGGTGCTCAAGACCAAACAGGATCAACTCAGCTATCTGATTGAGGCTACCTTGAGGATTGAGAAGGGATTGGGCACCCTGACTCAGAATCATGAGAGTCTTGAGAGGATTACTGAGACAAAGATTCATGATCTAGATATGAAGGTCACTGAGATCCAATCAACTGTGGAGAAAATCCAGGAAGAGCTTGAAGAAAGGAATGAAGGACCAACAACAGATGCATTTTAGCAAGTGCCTAGGGCACCAAGGTCTTCAGCTGTGCCAGTTGCCAGTGATACCAGGACAACAATGTCAGCACCTGCAGCAACTGCCTCAGTGATTCCTCCAGTTTCAACTCTTCCAGCTCCACAGACATCAGCTGAAGCTTTTGCAGACAGACTCCTCTCACTACAAAAAAATACACTTCCTTGATGATACGTGTTTGTAACAATAGGTCACGTTTTCTGATATGCATGTACATCCTTGATGATTTCATGATAGAATCAATATAGTCATACCTGTGTTGTCGTAGAAGTGTTCCATGACATTACCAAAATAATCATCACAAAAGTGTCCACTTCCATGACGATAAATTGCGCGTCATAGAAGTGCTTTCGTCAAGGGTGACCGACACGTGGCATCCACCGTGACGGGTCGCTGTTAAGCTATCGGGTTCCGGTTTGGATCCGATAACCCATTAACAGCCCAGACCAATGGGGATTTTCCATGTGTAAAATTATCAATGGCTAGAGGAACCACGTGTTGGCTCACCATTGGGACAGATGGCATCCACTCATTGGACCGAAGGCGCCTATGATATGTTGACACGTGGCACGGCCCAATAGAGACCCATTCCGGTGAAAAGGCCAGCCCGTTTCACTTGGTCAAAAGGTAGCGGGCCGGCCCACAGAAAGCCTTTTAATGGCTTGTTCGCATATAGCCCATTTCCAACCCGCTAAGTCATGGCCCGTTATGGCCTATCCGAATTAGTCCCAATAGCATCATCAGGGCCGACCAATATGATTCCAGCCCATTGTAGCTTTCGGCCCATGTATGGCCCATGACGTCTTTCGGCCCATATGAGTCCCTTTGTAACTCTTGGCCCATTAACGGCCCGTGGTGAAACTAGCTCATAATGAAAAGTGTATCTCTTTATACCCAATAACGGCCCATTATTCCATTGGGCCGTTTCCAGCCCGTGTTACCTTTTGGCCTTCTCAGGGCCCATTTATTCTTAGGCTCATTTCCAGCATTCGGTTACTTACGGCCCATTACTGGCCTTTTCTGCTTGTGGGCCAAATTCAGCTCATGGTTAGAGTCAGCCCATTTGTGGCCTGTTAATCCGTTGGTCCGTTTTCACAGCGTCATCAAATACGGCCGATTAACAACGACCCGTTATGGTCGGCCTATGAATGGACGATTCCAACTCTAGCCCGTTCATGGCCCATAATGCGGTCCGTTATTGGCCCATGTTTGGTCAATCGATCATACGGCCCGTAGAAGGCCCATTGATGCTACGCCCCGTAGAAGGCCCATTGTTTCTATGGCCCATAGAAGGCCCATTGTTTCTACGGCCCGTAGGAGGCCCATGGTCACTATAGTAAATATGTAGCCCATGGTTATTCTGGCCTAGTTTTAAAAAATAGTTTATTGCGGCCACTAGCAAACCGTGGAAAAAGAACTGGGCTGACTACAAGCAAACAAATAAACAAGACAACAAGGAAATAAATAAGCAAGCAACTTACGCTAGGCTGATAACCCACAAGTATAGGGGATCACAATAGTTTTCGAGGGTAGAGTATTCAACCCAAATTTATTGATTCGACACAAGGGGAGCCAAAGAATATTTTCAAGTATTAGCAGTTGAGTTGTCAATTCAACCACACCTTGATAACTTAGTGTCCGCAGCAAAGTATTTAGTAGCAAAGTAGTATGATAGTAATGGTAGCAGTGGCAGAGGTAATGATAGCGGTTTTCTAGTAATTGTAACAATAGCAACGGAAAAGCGAATAAGCGAAGCACAATACATGAAAAGCTCGTCGGCATTGGATTAGTGATGGATAATTATGTCGGATGCGATTCCTCATGTAATAGTTATAACATAGGGTGACATAGAACTAGCTCCAGTTCATCAATGTAATGTAGGCATGTATTCCGAATATAGTCATACGTGCTTATGGAAAAGAACTTGCATGGCATCTTTTGTCCTGCCCTCCCGTGGCAGCGGGGTCCTAATGGAAACTAAGGGATATTAAGGCCTCCCCTTAATAGAGTACCGGACCAAAGCATTAACACATAGTGAATACATGAACTCCTCAAACTACGGTCATCACCGAGAAGTATCCCGATTATTGTCACTTCGGGGTTGTGGGATCATAACACATAATAGGTGACTATAGACTTGCAATATAGGATCAAGAGCTCACATATATTCGTGAAAACATAATAGGTTCAGATCTGAAATCATGGCACTCGGGCCCTAGTGACAAGCATTAAGCATAGCAAAGTCATAGCAACATCAATCTCAGAACACAGTGGATACTAGGGATTAAACCCTAACAAAACTAACTTGATTACATGGTAAATCTCATCCAACCCATCACCGTCCAACAAGCCTACGATGGAATTACTTACCCACGGCGGTGAGCATCATGAAATTGGTGATGTAGGATGGTTGACGATGACGACGGCGGTGAATCCCCCTCTCCGGAGCCCCGAACGAACTCCAGATCAGCCCTCCCAAGAGAGATTAGGGCTTGGCGGGGGCTCCGTATCGTAAAACGCGATGAAACTTTCTCTTTGATTTTTTTCTCCTCGAAACGGAATATATAGAGTTGGAGTTGAGGTCGGTGGAGCATCAGGGGGCCCACGAGATAGGGGCGCGCCCAGGGGGAGGGGGCGCGCCCCCCACCCTCATGGACAGGGTGTGGGGCCCCTGGCCTTGATTATTTCACCAGTATTTTTTATATTTTCCAAAAGTTATCTCCGTGGATTTTCAGGTCATTCCGAGAACTTTTATTTTCTGCACAATAAACAACACCATGCAGTTCTGCTGAAAACACGTCAGTCCGGGTTAGTTTCATTCAAATCATGCAAGTTAGAGTCCAAAACAAGGGCAAAAGTGTTTGGAAAAGTAGATACATTCGAGACATATCAACTCCCCAAAGCTTAAACCTTTGCTTGTCCTCAAGCAATTCAGTTGATAAACTGAAAGTGATAAAGAAAAACTTTTACAAACTCTGTTTGCTCTTGTTGTTGTAAATATGTAAAGCCAGTATTCAAGTTTTCAGCAAAGACTATGGACTAACCATATTCATAATAACACTTAGGTCTTATGTTTACTCATATCAATGGCATAATCAACTAGCGAGCAATAATAATAAATCTTGGATGACAACACTTTCTCAAAACAATCATAATCTGATATAACAAGATGGTATCTCGCTAACTCTTTCTGAGACCGCAAAACATAAATGCAGAGCACCTTTAAAGACCAAGGACTGACTAAACATTGTAATTCATGGTAAAAGAGATCCAGTCAAGTCATACCCAATATAAACTAATAGTAATGCATGCAAATGACAGTGTGCTCTCCAGCGGGTGCTTTTTAATAAGAGGGTGATGGCTCAACATAAAAGTAAATAGATAGGCCCTTCGCAGAGGGAAGCAGGGATTGGTAGAGGTGCCAGAGCTTGATTTTAAAATAGAGATGAATAACATTTTGAGCGGTATACTTTCACTGTCAACGCAACAACTATGAGATCTCGATATCTTCCATGCCACATACATTATAGGAGGTTCCCAAACAGAATGGTAAAGTTTATAATCCCCCACCACCAACAAGCACACTCCACGACCATCCGAAACAATTGGGTATCGTCCATACCAAGAATAGTCCTGGGGGAGTTTTGTTTTAATTATTTTGATTTGCTTTGATCATTTTGATCATGGGACTGGGCATCCCAGTTATCAGCCATTTTCTCATGAATGAGGAGCGGAGTCCACTCCTCTTGAGAATAACCCACCTAGCATGGAAGATACAGACATCCCTAGTTAAAACATGAGCTTCTCGAGCATACAAAATAGAATTTCATTTGAAGGTTTGGAGTTTGGCACATACAAATTTACTTGGAACGGCAGGTAAATACCGCATATAGGAAGGTATGGTGGACTCATATGGAACAACTTTGGGGTTTATGGAGTTTGGATGCACAAGCAGTATTCCCGCTTAGTACAAGTGAAGGCTAGCAAAAGACTGGGAAGCGACCAACTAAGAGAGCGACAACAGTCATGAACATGCATTAAAATTAATCAACACTGAGTGCAAGCATGAGTAGGATATAATCCACTATGAACTTAAATATCGTGAAGGCTATGTTGATTTGTTTCAACTACATGCGTGAACATGTGCCAAGTCAAGTCACTCGTATCATCCAAAGGAGGATACCATCCCATCATACCACATCATAATCATTTTAATAGCATGTTGGCACGCAAGGCAAACCATTATAAGCTCCTAGCTAATTAAGCATGGCATAAGCGACTATAATCTCTAAATGTCATTGCAAACATGTTTATTCATAATAGGCTAAATCAGGAATGATGAACTCATCGTATTTACAAAAACAAAAGAGGTCGAGTTCATACCAGCTTCTCTCATCTCAATCAGTCCATCATATATCATCATTATTGCATTTCACTTGCACGACCGAACGGTGTGGATAATAATAATAGTGCACGTGCATTGGACTAAGATGGAATCTGCAAGCATTCAATTCAAGAGAGAAGACAGAGTAATATGGGCTCTAAGTTAAGTAAATAATCATGCATATGAGAGCCACTAAACATTTTCATTATGGTCTTCTCCTCTCGACCCCCAAAGGAAAGAAAAGAAAAAAACTATTTACATGGGAAAGCTCCCAACAAGCAAAAGAAGAACGAGAAATCTTTTTGGGTTTCATTTTAATTACTACTACAAGCATGGAAATTAAACTAACTATTTTTTTTGGTTTTTCTTAAGGTTTATCAAACACACAAGAAGAAAGCTAGAAAAATAAATTAAACTAGTATGGATAATACAATGAAAGAGTATGAACACCGACAACTAGAATAGTGTGTGAACACGAATGTAAAGTCGGTGAGAAATACGTACTCCCCCAAGCTTAGGATTTTGGCCTAAGTTGGTCTATGGCCGTGGATAGCGGCTACTCTTCCCGGTGTACTAAGGACACTTATCTTGTATGAAGTCCTCAAGATCGGCATTACACACATATGCGTAAAATTCATCCTTGATGCCAGCATTGACCATAAACTCTCCTGACGGCCACTCACAAGACCGCACCTCAGCTTCCCTTGGTGGTTCATCGTCTTGCTCACGCATAGCACGCCTGGGTCCTCTCTTTGTTGAGGAACCACCTTGGTACATTTTCCTGGACATATTTCTTCCTCTGAAAAATTCTGAAAGTTTTAGTAACTTCAAAATAAAAGTGAATCAAACTAAACAAGATTGATAGCAACTACTTCCATAAGTGCCTAGAGCCTATATCATGCATTAGAATTACTTGGTACCTCAAAAATTTGACATGCAAGCTCAAGAACAGGGTCACCTATGCAGCAAAAATTTGCAATGAATAAAGCACTAGAACAAAAACTAATTGGACCAATGGAGGAGTCACATACCAAGCAATAATCTCCCAAAGCAGTTTTGTGAATAGAGCTTTGAGCAAGGAGATCGAAAATCGCAGCAAAATGAGCTAGAACTCATGCTTGAGTTGAATGAAGATTTTTTTGGGAGGAAGATGGAGTGTGTGGGTGCCGGAATAAGTGGAGTGGGGCCACCGTGGGCCCACGATACAGGGGGTGCACCCAGGGGGAGTGGGCGCACCCTCCACCCTTGTGGCCAGGTGCTTGCCCCCCTGCTATGTTCTCAGTGCCTAAAATCTTCAAATATTCCATAAAAAATCATACTAAATTTGCAGGGCATTTGGAGCACTTTTATTTTCAAGATATTTTTTTATTGCATGGATAATTCAGAAAACAGACAGATAACACTATTTTTGCTTTATTTAATATAAATAACAGAAAGTAAAAAGAGGGTACAGAAGGTTGTGCCTTCTAGTTTCATCCATCTCATGATCATCAAAATGAATCCACTAACAAGGTTGATCAAGTCTTGTTAACAAACTCATTCCGAATAACACGGAACCGGAGAAATTTCGAATAACACTAGGTTACGTCAAAGGGGATATGCACATCCCCAACAATAAGAATATCATATTATTTTTCTTGACAGTAGGAAGAGGAAATTCAAAACCTCCAATAATGATAGTTGGAATTTTTCCAATACAATTGATGCTGTGAACTTGAGGTTGTTTCCTCGGAAAGTGTACCGTATGCTCATTACCATTAACATGAAAAGGGACATTGCCTTTGTTCCAATCAATAACAGCCCCTGTAGTATTCAAAAACGGTCTACCAAGGATAATCGACATACTATCGTCCTCGGGAATATCAAGAATAACAAAGTCCGTTAAGATAGTGACATTTGCAACAACAACAGGCACATCCTCACAAATACCGACAGTTATAGTAGTTGATTTATCAGCCATTTGCAATGATATTTCAGTAGGTGTCAACTTATCCAATTCAAGTCTACGATATAAAGAGAGAGGCATAACACTAACACTGGCTCCAAGATCACATAAAGCAGTTTTAACATAGTTTCTTTTAATGGAGCACAGTATAGTTGGTACTCCTGGATCTCCTAGTTTCTTTGGTATTCCACCCTTAAAAGTATAATTAGCAAGCATCGTGGAGATTTCAGCTTCCGGTATTTTTATTTTATTTGTAATGATATCCTTCATATATTTAGCATAAGGATTTACTTTAAGCATACCAGTTAAGCGCATACGTAAGAAGATAGGTCTAATCATTTCAGCAAAGCGCTCAAAATCGTCATCATCCTTTGTCTTGGATGGTTTAGGAGGAAAAGGCATGGGTTTCTGAACCCATGGTTCTCTTTCTTTACCGTGCTTTCTAGCAAAAAAATCTCTTTTATCATAACGTTGATTCTTTGATTGTGGGTTATCAAGATCAACATCAGGTTCAATCTCTATATCATTATTATTGCTAGGTTGAGCATCTACATGAACATTATTATTAAGATTATCACTAGGTTCATGTTCATCACCTGATTGTGTTTCAGGATCGGAAATAGAAATATCATTGGGATTCTCAGGTGTGTCTACAACAGGTTCACTAGAAGCATGCAAAGTCCTATCATTTTGCTTTTTCTTCCTTTTAGAAGGACTAGATGCATCTAAATTATTTCTCTGAGAATATTGCTCAATTCTCTTAGGGTGGCCTTCAGGATACAAAGGTTCCTGAGTCATTCTTCCAATTCTAGTAGCCACTCTAACAGCAAAGTCATGTTTATTATTTAATTCACCGAGAAAATCACTTTGAGCTTTAAGTACTTGCTCTTCTTGAGTGGTAACCATAGAAGCATATTTGCTAATGAGTTTAAGTTCACCTTTAACTCTAGCCATATAATCACTCAAGCGTCCTATCATGAAAGCATTACTCTTTAATTCTCTACCAACATAAGCATTAAAACTTTCTTGTCTAGACATAAAGTCATAAAATTCATCTAAACATTGGCTATGAAATTTAATAGACATGATTTCAACTTTATCATATTTATAGAGAGAATTTACCTTTACTACCTATGTCGGGTTATCAAGACAATGTGTTTCTTCAACAGACGGTATATTAAGACTATGTATTTCTTCAATAGGAGGTAAATTCTTAACATCTTCAGCTTTAATACCTTTTTCTTTCATAGATTTCTTTGCCTCTTGCATATCTTCAGGACTGAGAAATAGAACACCCCTCTTCTTCAGAGTTGGCTTAGAAATAGGCTCAGGAGTTGGCTCAATTGGCTGAGGAATTGGCTCAGGAAGAGTCTAATTATTTTCATTAGTCAACATATTATTCAATAACAATTCAGCTTGGTCGACTGTTCTTTCCCTGAAAACACAACCAGCACAACTATCCAAGTAGTCCTTGGAAGGATTGGTTAGTCCATTATAAAAGATATCAAGTATTTCATTTTTCTTAAGAGGATGATCAGGCAAAGCGTTAAGTAATTAGAGTAGCCTCCCCAAGCTTGTGGGAGACTCTCTTCTTCGATTTGCACAAAATTATATATTTCCCGCAAGGCAGCTTGTTTCTTATGAGCGGGGAAATATTTAGCAGAGAAGTAATAAATCATATCCTGGGGACTACGCACACAACCAGGATCAAGAGAATTAAACCAAGTTTTAGCATCACCCTTTAATGAGAATGGAAATATTTTAAGGATATAATAATAGCGGGATTTCTCATCATTAGTAAACAAGGTGGCTATATCATTCAACTTGGTAAGATGTGCCACAACAGTTTCAGATTCATTGCCATAAAAAGGATCAGATTCAACCAAAGTAATTATCTCAGGATCAACAGAGAATTCATAATCCTTATCAGTAACAAAGATAGGTGAAGTACCAAAAGCAGAGTCATATTTCATTCTAGCATTCAAAGTTTTCTGTTTAAGTCTAGCTAGTAACTTCTTAAGATCAGATCTATCATTGAAAGCAAAAATATCTCTAGCAGTTTCTTCATCCATAACATAACCCTCAGGAACAACAGGCAATTCATACTTAGGGGGAGAACCTTCATCATCACTATCATCAATAATTTCTTCTTCAAAAATTTCATTCTCTCTAACCCTAGCAAGTTGTTCATCAAGATATTCACCTAATGGCACAGTAGTATCAAGCATAGAAGTAGTTTCATCATAAGTATCACGCATAGTAGAAGTGGCATCATCAATAACATGCGACATATCAGAATTCATAGCATTAGTAGGTTTAGGTGTCGCAAGCTTACTCAAAATGGATGGAGAATCTAGTGCAGAGCTAGATGACAGTTCCTTACCTCCCCTCGTAGTTGAGGGAAAAATCTTAGTTCTTTCGTCTTTCAAGTTCCTCATAGTGATCAGAAGATATAAATCCCAAGTGACTCAAGGAATAGAGCTATGCTCCCCAGCAACGGTGCCAGAAATTAGTCTTGATAACCCACAAGTATAGGGGATCAAGGGTAGAGTATTCAACCCAAATTTATTGATTCGACAGAAGGGGAGCCAAAGAATATTCTCAAGTATTAGCAATTGAGTTGTCAAGTCAACCACACCTGGATAACTTAGTATCTGCAACAAAGTATTTAGTAGGAAAGTAGTATGATAGTAATGGTAACAGTGGCAAAGGTAATGATAGCAGTTTTGTAGTAATTGTAACAGTAGCAACGGAAAAGTGAATAAGCGAAGCACAATATATGAAAAGCTCGTAGGCATTGGATCAGTGATGGATAATTATGTCAGATGTGATTCGTCATGTAATAGTTATAACATAGGGTGACACAGAACTAGCTCAAGTTCATCAATGTAATGTAGGCATGTATTCCGAATATAGTCATACGTGCTTATGGAAAAGAACTTCCATGACATCTTTTGTCCTACCCTCCTATGGCAGCGGGGTCCTAATGGAAACTAAGGGATATTAAGGCCTCCTTTTAATAGAGTACCAGACCAAAGCATTAACACATAGTGAATACATGAACTCCTCAAACTAAGGTCATCACCGAGAAGTATCCCAATTATTGTCACTTCGGGGTTGTCGGATCATAACACATAATAGGTGACTATATACTTGCAAGATAGGATGAAGAACTCACATATATTCATGAAAACATAATAGGTTCAGATCTGAAATCATGGCACTCGGGCCCTAGTGACAAGCATTAAGCATAGCAAAGTCATAACAACATCAATCTCAGAACAAAGTGGATACTATAGGGATCAAACCCTAACAAAACTAACTTGATTACATGGTAAATCTCATCCAACCCATCACCATCCAGCAAGCCTACGATGGAATTACTCACGCACGGCGGTGATCATCATGAAATTGGTGATGGAGGATGGTTAATGATGAGGACGATGATGAATCCCCCTCTCTGGAGCCCCGAACGGACTCCAGATCAGCCCTCCCAAGAGAGATTAGGGCTTGGCGGCGGCTCCATATCGTAAAACGCGATGAAACTTTGTCTCTGATTTTTCTCTCTGTGAAATGGAATATATGAGTTGAGGTCGGTGGAGCATCAGGGGGCCCACGAGACAAGGGCGCGCCCCCACCCTCGTGGACAGGGTGTGGGCCCCCTGGCCTTGATTCTTTCGCCAGTATTTTTTATATTTTCCAAAATTTATCTCCATGAATTTTTAGGTTATTCCGAGAACTTTTGTTTTCTGCACAATAAACAACACCATGGCAGTTCTGCTGAAAACAGCATCAGTCCGGGTTAGTTTAATTCAAATCATGCAAGTTGGAGTCCAGAACAAGGGCAAAAGTGTTTGGAAAAGTAGATACATTGGATACGTATCATAGGCTATCACGGCTATTACACATATTACATCCATTGGGCATCAAATTCGCCACCAGTGCAAATATAGGGAATAAAGCAGCATATCACATACACTGGTTGTCAAAGTTAGCAACAAGTGCAAATAAATGCTGCAGCAAAACAAGTCCAGAATTGAAACCACTTCAGAAGAGCTCAAGAAACAATATCCTGGGTACCCATAATGCTGGAAAGAGGCTTAGCAAGCTTATTAACTTTGTCTTGTTTGGCAATTAAATCCTCCAGCGCTTGCTGTTGCACCAGAAAGTATGCATATGAATTCTGCAGGGACTTCCTCAGTCCTTCGGCTTCTTGTCGTAGAACATCTGATCGATGTCTTTCAACTTGAAGTTGAGACTCAAGAAGACAAACTGATTCAGGCAGCAAGTTCGAAGAGCTGGTGCCAGCAGTAGTGGCCATTAACTCGAACACTACATTAAGACATGACTTTGGGGTTGTCTCAGTGTCTTCAATATAGTTTTTATCAGCTTTCTTGGAGACCGACGGGGATGTCTCACTATCTTGAACCTTATCTGCATTACTTCCCTTACCATTGCATAACGGGGTACCCTTCTCCATATTTTATCAGCATTCTAAAAGAGAAACACACAGACACATCACATGTTTACCATGTTTTATGTGAAACTGATTTTGGTAAAGCAGTTCAGTAGTAAGGTGGACAGGATAACAACATGAAACAAACATATATCTATGTAGTATGGTCACCGTATGGTCTATATCATTCTAGTTTATGTTGCCAAATCAAGATAGAGACAGTTCAAATCATATGTATTTAAGACAAAGCAGCATAGACATAATATAAGTGTGGGAAACTACACAGCAATAACACACTTGTAATGTGCATGGCATGAGAACATAACTGTTTGTTCAATTGAACTGAAGTCAACATAGAGCAAGTTACAACAACAAACACATTAAAGAAACAGGTTTAAAACATACCTTTTGCGCCATTGGAGTTTCAATTGCATCCTTCAAATTTGAAATTAGTTGGTATGAGTAAATACAGTGATGCAAGAGCAAAGGAGTATGAACCATAGCTACGAAACCTGACCTGAGAACAAATCTTCTTCTGCTTAAGCGCTGACTTGGGCTTCGGAGTGGTGGTCCTCATGCTTTGGGCACTGCAGTTTCCTGACTAACTGCTCATGTTTGGGTGCTCTGTGGTGGAGACCGTGTTGTGTCAACTGGAACTGGCTTACTATCTGCTGGGGTTGGGGTTAGAAGGGGTGTAGCTGGTTCTCTGTCCATCTCGGTAGGGGTACAATCTACGTGAGTCTGGGTTATGTGTGGTGGGGCTGGTTCTTGTGCAAGTACAACCGTGGTTCTATCTGCATCGACAGGTAGCATGATCTTTCCTGAAGACCATGTTTTTACTCCCACAGATACTGGCATCAACCCCTCCAATTCAAATGGCTTATAAACAAGAAAAGTAATTGAATGTACAGACATTGTAAGATAGACATGTGCAATGGATAGTGTTGGGGAACATAGTAATTTCAAAAAAATTCCTACGCACACGCAAGATCATGGTGATGCATAGCAATGAGAGGGGAGAGTGTTGTCCATGTACCCTCGTAGACTGAAAGCGGAAGCGTTAGCACAACAGGATTGATGTAGTTGTATGTCTTCACGATCCGACCGATCAAGTACCGAACGTACGACACCTCCGAGTTCAGCACACGTTCAGCTCGATGACGTCCCACGAACTCCAATCCAGCAGAGCTTTGCGGGAGAGTTCCGTCAGCACGACGGCGTGATGACGGTGTCGATGATGCTACCGATGCAGGGCTTCGCCTAAGCACCGCTATGATATTACCGAGGTGGGATATGATGGAAGGGGGCACCGCACACGGCTAAGAGATCAAGAGATCAATTGTTGTGTCTAGAGGTGCCCCCCTACCCCCGTATATAAAGGAGTGGAGGAGGGGGAGGACCGACCCTCTCTAGGCGCGCCCAAGGGGGGAGTCCTACTCCGGATGGAAGTAGGATTCCCCCTTCCCAAGTTGGAGTAGGAGAGGGAAGGGAAGGAGGAGTAGGAGAGAAGGAAAGGGCGCCCGCACCCCCAAACCTATTCCTATTCGGCCTCCTGCCCAAAGGGGGGCGCACCAGCCCCTTGTGGGCTGGTGTGCTTCCTTCTTATGGCCCATAAGGCCCATAACTTCTCCCCGGCGAATTCCCGTAACTCTCCGGTACTCCGGTAAATACCCGAATCACTCGGAACCTTTCCGATGTCCGAATATAGTCGTCCAATATATCGATCTTTATGTCTCGACCATTTCGAGACTCCTCGTCATGTCCCCGATCTCATCCGGGACTCCGAACTAGCTTCAGTACATCAAAACACATAACTCATAATATAAATCATCACCGAACGATAAGCGTGAGGACCCTACGGGTTCGAGAACTATGTAGACATGATCGAGACGTGTCTCTGGTCAATAACCAATAGCGGAACCTACATGCTCATATTGGCTCCCACATATTCTACGAAGATCTTTATCGGTCAAACCGCATAACAACATATGTTGTTCCCTTTGTCATCGGTATGTTACTTGCCTGAGATTCGATCGTCGGTATCTCAATACCTAGTTCAATCTCGTTACCGGCAAGTCTCTTTACTCATTATGTAATGCATCATCCCGCAACTAACTCATTAGTCACATTGCTTGCAAGGCTTATAATGAAGTGCATTATCGAGAGGGCCCAGAGATACCTCTCCGACAATCGGAGTGACAAATCCTATTCTCGAAATACGCCAACTCAACAAGTACCTTTGGAGACACCTGTAGAGCACCTTTATAATCACCCAGTTATGTTGTGACATTTGGTAGCACACAAAGTGTTCCTCCGGTAAATAGGAGTTACATAATCTCATAGTCATAGGAACATGTATAAGTCATGAAGAAAGTAATAGCAACATACTAAACGATCAAGTGCTAAGCTAACAGAATGGGTCAAGTCAATCACATCATTCTCTAATGATGTGATCGCATTAATCAAATGAGAACTCATGTCTATGGCTAGGAAACTTAACCATCTTTGATTCAACGAGCTAGTCAAGTAGAGGCATACTAGTGACACTTTGTTTGTCTATGTATTCACACATGTACTAAGTTTCCGGTTAATACAATTCGAGCATGAATAATAAACATTTATCATGAAATAAGGAAATAAATAATAACTTTATTATTGCCTATAGGGCATATTTCCTTCAGTCTCCCACTTGCACTAGAGTCAATAGTCTAGTTCACATCATCATGTGATTTAACACCAATAGTTCACATCGTCATGTGACCAACACCCAAAGGGTTTACTAGAGTCAATAATCTAGTTCACATTGCTATGTGATTAACAACCAAAGAGTACTAAGGTGTGATCATGTTTTGCTTGTGAGAGAAGTTTAGTCAACGGGTCTGTCACATTCAGAGCCGTATGTATTTTGCTAATATTCTATGTCGTCAATGCTCTGCATGGAGCTACTCTAGCTAATTGCTCCCACTTTCAATATGTATCCATATTGAGACTTAGAGTCATTTGGATCAGTGTCAAAACTTGCATCGACGTACACCTTTACAACGAACCTTTTGTCACCTACATAATAAAGAAACATATCCTTATTCCACTAAGGATAATTTTGACCAATGTCCAGTGATCTACTCCTAGATCACTACTGTACTCCCTTGCCAAACTCAGGGCAGGGTATACAATAGGTCTGGTCCATAGCATGGCATACTTTATAGAACCTATGACTGAGGCATAGGGAATGACTTTCATTCTCTTTCTATTTTCTGCTGTGGTCGGGATTTGAGTCTTACTCAATTTCAAACCTTTGCAACACAGGCAAGAACTCTTTCTTTGATTGTTCCATTTTGAACTACTTCAAAATCTTGTCAAGGTATGTACTCATTGAAAAAACTTATCAAGCGTCTTGATCTATCTCAATAGATCTTGATACTCAATATGTAAGCAACTTCACCGAGGTCTTTCTTTGAAAAAGTATTATTCAAGTACCCTTTTATGCTATCCAGAATTTCTATATCATTTCCAATCAACAATATGTCATCTACATATAGTTTTAGAAATGCTACAGAGCTCCCACTCACTTTCTTGTAAATACAGGCTTCTCCAAAAGTCTGTATAAAACCATATGCTTTGGTCAACTCATCAAAGCGTATATTCCAACTCCGAGATGCTTGCACCAGTCCATAGATGGATCGCTGGAGCTTGCACATTTTGTTAGCACTTTTAGGACTGACAAAACCTTCTGGTTGCATCATATACAACTCTTCTTTAATAAATCCATTAAGGAATGCAGTTTTGACATCCATTTGCCAGATTTCATAAAATGTGGCAATTGCTAACATGATTCGGACAGACTTAAGCATCGATACGAGTGAGAAATCTCATCATATTCAACACCTTGAACTTGTCGAAAAACCTTTTGCGACAAGTCGAGCTTTGTAGATAGTAACACTACTATCAACATTTGTCTTCCTCTTGAAGATCCATTTATTTTCTATGGCTTGCCGATCATCGGGAAAGTCCACCAAAGTCCACACTTTGTTCTCATATATGGATCCTATCTCAGATTTCATGGCCTTCAAGCCATTTCGCGGAATCTGGGCTCATCATCACTTCCTCATAGTTTGTAGGTTCGCCATGGTCTAGTAACATGACTTCCAGAATAGGATTACCATACCACTCTAGTGTGGATATTACTCTAGTTGACCTACGAGGTTCGGTAGTAACTTGATCTGAAGTTTCATGATCAATATCATTAGCTTCCTCACTAATTGGTGTAGGTATCACAGGAACATGTTTCTATAATGAACTAATTTACAATAAGGGAGCAGGTACACATACCACATCAAGTTCTACTTTCCTCCCACTCACTTCCTTCGAGAGAAACTCCTTCTCTAGAAAGGATCCATCTTAGCAACGAATATCTTGCCTTGGGATCTGTGATAGAAGGTGTACCCAACAGTTTCCTTTGGGTATTCTATGAAGACGCACTTCTCCAATTTGGGTTCGAGCTTATCAGGTTGAAACTTTTTCACATAAGCATCCCAGCCCCAAACTTTAAGAAACGACAACTTTGGTTTCTTGCCAAACCAAAATTCATAAGGCCTCGTCTCAACGGATTTTGATGGTGCCCTATTTAAAGTGAATGCTGCTGTCTCTAATGCATAACCCCAAAACGATAGTGGTAAATCAGTAAGATACATCATAGATCGCACCATATCCAATAAAGTGCGGTTACGACGTTCGGACACACCATTACGCTTTGGTGTTCCATGTGGTGTGAGCTGTGAAACTATTCCACATTGTTTTTAACTGAAGGCCAAACTCGTAACTCAAATATATCATCATTATTGCCTTTCACTTGCACGATCGAACGGTGTGGATAATAATAATAGTGCACGTGCATTGGACTAAGATGGAATCTGCAAGCATTCAATTCAAGAGAGGAGACAGAGTAATATGGGCTCTAAGTTAAATAAATAATCATGCATATGAGAGCCACTAAAAATTTTCATTATGGTCTTCTCCTCTCGACCCCCAAAGGAAAGAAAAGAAAAAAACTATTTACACGGGAAAGCTCCCAACAAGCAAAAGAAGAACGAGAAATCTTTTTGGGTTTCATTTTAATTACTACTACAAGCATGGAAATTAAACTAACTATTTTTTTGGTTTTTCTTAAGGTTTATCAAACACACAAGAAGAAAGCTAGAAAAATAAATTAAACTAGTATGGATAATACAATGAAAGAGTATGAACACCGACAACTAGAATAGTGTGTGAACACGAATGTAAAGTCGGTGAGAAATACATACTCCCCCAAGCTTAGGATTTTGTCCTAAGTTGGTCTATGGCCGTGGATAGCGGCTACTCTTCCCGGTGTACTAAGGACACTTATCTTGTATGAAGTCCTCAAGATCGGCATTACGCACATATGCGTAAAATTCATCCTTGATGCCTGCATTGACCATAAACTCTTCTGACGGCCACTCACAAGACCGCACCTCAGCTTCCCTTGGTGGTTCATCGCCTTGCTCACGCATAGCACGCCTGGGTCCTCTCTTTGTTGAGGAACCACCTTGGTACATTTTCCTGGACATATTTCTTCCTCTGAAAAATTCTGAAAGTTTTAGTAACTTCAAAATAAAAGTGAATCAAACTAAACAAGATTGATAGCAACTACTTCCACAAGTGCCTAGAGCCTATATCATGCATTAGAATTACTTGGGACCTCAAAAATTTGACATGCAAGCTCAAGAACAGGGTCACCTATGCAGCAAAAATTTGCAATGAATAAAGCACTAGAACAAAAACTAATTGGACCAATGGAGGAGTCACATACCAAGCAATAATCTCCCAAAGCAGTTTTGTGAATACAGCTTTGAGCAAGGAGATCGAAAATCGCAGCAAAATGAGCTAGAACTCATGCTTGAGTTGAATGAAGATTTTTTTGGGAGGAAGATGGAGTGTGTGGGTGCCGGAATAAGTGGAGTGGGGCCACCGTGGGCCCACGATACAGGGGGTGCACCCAGGGGGAGTGGGCGCACCCTCCACCCTTGTGGCCAGGTGCTTGCCCCCCCTGCTATGTTCTCAGTGCCTAAAATCTTCAAATATTCCATAAAAAATCATACTAAATTTGCAGGACATTTGGAGCACTTTTATTTTCAGGATATTTTTTATTGCACGGATAATTCAGAAAACAGACAGATAACACTATTTTTGCTTTATTTAATATAAATAACAGAAAGTAAAAAGAGGGTACAGAAGGTTGTGCCTTCTAGTTTCATCCATCTCATGATCATCAAAATGAATCCACTAACAAGGTTGATCAAGTCTTGTTAACAAACTCATTCCAAATAACACAGAACCAGAGAAATTTCGAATAACACTAGGTTATGTCAAAGGGGATATGCACATCCCCAACAATAAGAATATCATATTATTTTTCTTGACAGTAGGAAGATCAAATTCAAAACCTCCAATAATGATAGTTGGAATTTTTCCAATACAATTGATGCTGTGAACTTGAGGTTGTTTCCTCGGAAAGTGTACCGTATGCTCATTACCATTAACATGAAAAGGGACATTGCCTTTGTTCCAATCAATAACAGCCCCTTTAGTATTCAAAAACGGTCTACCAAGGATAATCGACATACTATCGTCCTCGGGAATATCAAGAATAACAAAGTCCGTTAAGATAGTGACATTTGCAACCACAACAGGCACATCCTCACAAATACCGACAGTTATAGTAGTTGATTTATCAGCCATTTGCAAAGATATTTCAGTAGGTGTCAACTTATCCAATTCAAGTCTACGATATAAAGAGAGAGGCATAACACTAACACCGGCTCCAAGATCACATAAAGCAGTTTTAACATAGTTTCTTTTAATGGAGCACAGTATAGTTGGTACTCCTGGATCTCCTAGTTTCTTTGGTATTCCACCCTTAAAAGTATAATTAGCAAGCATCGTGGAGATTTCAGCTTCCGGTATTTTTATTTTATTTGTAATGATATCCTTCATATATTTAGCATAAGGATTTACTTTAAGCATACCAGTTAAGCGCATACGTAAGAAGATAGGTCTAATCATTTCAGCAAAGCGCTCAAAATCCTCATCATCCTTTGTCTTGGATGGTTTAGGAGGAAAAGGCATGGGTTTCTGAACCCATGGTTCTCTTTCTTTACCGTGCTTTCTAGCAAAAAAATCTCTTTTATCATAACGTTGATTCTTTGATTGTGGGTTATCAAGATCAACAGCAGGTTCAATCTCTATATCATTATTATTGCTAGGTTGAGCATCTACATGAACATTATTATTAAGATTATCACTAGGTTCATGTTCATCACCTGATTGTGTTTCAGCATCGGAAATAGAAATATCATTGGGATTCTCAGGTGTGTCTACAACAGGTTCACTAGAAGCATGCAAAGTCCTATCATTTTGCTTTTTCTTCCTTTTAGAAGGACTAGGTGCATCTAAATTATTTCTCTGAGAATCTTGCTCAATTCTCTTAGGGTGGCCTTCAGGATACAAAGGTTCCTGAGTCATTCTTCCAGTTCTAGTAGCCACTCTAACAGCAAAGTCATGTTTATTATTTAATTCATCAAGCAAATCACTTTGAGCTTTAAGTACTTGCTCTTCTTGAGTGGTAACCATAGAAGCATATTTGCTAATGAGTTTAAGTTCACCTTTAACTCTAGCCATATAATCACTCAAGCGTCCTATCATGAAAGCATTACTCTTTAATTCTCTACCAACATAAGCATTAAAATTTCTTGTCTAGCCATAAAGTCATAAATTTCATCTAAACATTGGCTATGAAATTTAATAGACATGATTTCAACTTTATCATATTTATAGAGAGAATTTACCTTTACTACCTGTGTCGGGTTATCAAGACAATGTGTTTCTTCAACAGACGGTATATTAAGACTATGTATTTCTTCAATAGGAGGTAAATTCTTAATATCTTCAGCTTTAATACCTTTTTCTTTCATAGATTTCTTTGCCTCTTGCATATCTTCAGGACTGAGAAATAGAACACCCCTCTTCTTCAGAGTTGGCTCAATTGGCTGAGGAATTGGCTCAGGAAGAGTCTAATTATTTTCATTAGTCAACATATTATTCAATAACAATTCAGCTTGGTCGACTGTTCTTTCCCTGAAAACACAACCAGCACAACTATCCAAGTAGTCCTTGGAAGGATTGGTTAGTCCATTATAAAAGATATGAAGTATTTCATTTTTCTTAAGAGGATGATCAGGCAAAGCGTTAAGTAATTAGAGTAGCCTCCCCAAGCTTGTGGGAGACTCTCTTCTTCGATTTGCACAAAATTATATATTTCCCGCAAGGCAGCTTGTTTCTTATGAGCGGGGAAATATTTAGCAGAGAAGTAATAAATCATATCCTGGGGACTACGCACACAACCAGGATCAAGAGAATTAAACCAAGTTTTAGCATCACCCTTTAATGAGAATGGAAATATCTTAAAGATATAATCATAGCGGGATTTCTCATCATTAGTAAACAAGGTGGCTATATCATTCAACTTGGTAAGATGTGCCACAACAGTTTCAGATTCATTGCCATAAAAAGGATCAGATTCAACCAAAGTAATTATCTCAGGATCAACAGAGAATTCATAATCCTTATCAGTAACAAAGATAGGTGAAGTACCAAAAGCAGAGTCATATTTCATTCTAGCATTCAAAGTTTTCTGTTTAAGTCTAGCTAGTAACTTCTTAAGATCAGATCTATCATTGAAAGCAAAAATATCTCTAGCAGTTTCTTCATCCATAACATAACCCTCAGGAACAACAGGCAATTCATACTTAGGGGGAGAACCTTCATCATCACTATCATCAATAATTTCTTCTTCAAAAATTTCATTCTCTCTAACCCTAGCAAGTTGTTCATCAAGATATTCACCTAATGGCACAGTAGTATCAATCATAGAAGTAGTTTCATCATAAGTATCACGCATAGTAGAAGTGGCATCATCAATAACATGCGACATATCAGAATTCATAGCATTAGTAGGTTTAGGTGTCGCAAGCTTACTCAAAACGGAAGGAGAATCTAGTGCAGAGCTAGATGACAGTTCCTTACCTCCCCTCGTAGTTGAGGGAAAAATCTTAGTTCTTTCGTCTTTCAAGTTCCTCATAGTGATCAGAAGATATAAATCCCAAGTGACTCAAGGAATAGAGCTATGCTCCCCAGCAACGGTGCCAGAAATTAGTCTTGATAACCCACAAGTATAGGGGATCAAGCGTAGAGTATTCAACCCAAATTTATTGATTCGACAGAAGGGGAGCCAAAGAATATTCTCAAGTATTAGCAGTTGAGTTGTCAAGTCAACCACACCTGGATAACTTAGTATCTGCAACAAAGTATTTAGTAGGAAAGTAGTATGATAGTAATGGTAACAGTGGCAAAGGTAATGATAGCAGTTTTGTAGTAATTGTAACAGTAGCAACGGAAAAGTGAATAAGCGAAGCACAATATATGAAAAGCTCGTAGGCATTGGATCAGTGATG
This sequence comes from Triticum dicoccoides, assembly GCF_002162155.2. Taxonomy (NCBI): domain Eukaryota; kingdom Viridiplantae; phylum Streptophyta; class Magnoliopsida; order Poales; family Poaceae; genus Triticum; species Triticum dicoccoides. The sequence continues at coordinate 19,971,362 of NC_041383.1, forward strand.
GATAATTATGTCAGATGTGATTCGTCATGTAATAGTTATAACATAGGGTGACACAGAACTAGCTCAAGTTCATCAATGTAATGTAGGCATGTATTCCGAATATAGTCATACGTGCTTATGGAAAAGAACTTCCATGACATCTTTTGTCCTACCCTCCTATGGCAGCGGGGTCCTAATGGAAACTAAGGGATATTAAGGACTCCTTTTAATAGAGTACCAGACCAAAGCATTAACACATAGTGAATACATGAACTCCTCAAACTACGGTCATCACCGAGAAGTATCCCAATTATTGTCACTTCGGGGTTGTCGGATCATAACACATAATAGGTGACTATATACTTGCAAGATAGGATGAAGAACTCACATATATTCATGAAAACATAATAGGTTCAGATCTGAAATCATGGCACTCGGGCCCTAGTGACAAGCATTAAGCATAGCAAAGTCATAACAACATCAATCTCAGAACAAAGTGGATACTATAGGGATCAAACCCTAACAAAACTAACTTGATTACATGGTAAATCTCATCCAACCCATCACCATCCAGCAAGCCTACGATGGAATTACTCACGCACGGCGGTGATCATCATGAAATTGGAGATGGAGGATGGTTAATGATGAGGACGACGATGAATCCCCCTCTCTGGAGCCCCGAACGGACTCCAGATCAGCCCTCCCAAGAGAGATTAGGGCTTGGCGGCGGCTCCATATCGTAAAACGCGATGAAACTTTGTCTCTCAACTTGAAGTTGAGACTCAAGAAGACAAACTGATTCAGGCAGCGAGTTCGAAGTGCTGGTGCCAGCAGTAGTGGCCATTAACTCGAACACTACATTAAGACATGACTTTGGGGTTGTCTCAGTGTCTTCAATATAGTTTTTATCAGCTTTCTTGGAGATCGACGGGGATGTCTCACTATCTTGAACCTTATCTGCATTACTTCCCTTACCATTGCATAACGGGGTACCCTTCTCCAATATTTTATCCGCATTCTAAAAGAGAAACACACAGACACATCACATGTTTACCATGTTTTATATGAAACTGATTTTGGTAAAGCAGTTCAGTAGTAAGGTGGACAGGATAACAACATGAAACAAACATATATCTATGCAGTATGGTCACCGTATGGTCTATATCATTCTAGTTTATGTTGCCAAATCAAGATAGATAGAGTTCAAATCATATGTATTTAAGCTAAAGCAGCATAGACATAATATATGTGTGGGAAACTACACAGCAATAACACACTTGTAATGTGCATGGCATGAGAACATAACTGTTTGTTCAATTGAACTGAAATCAACATAGAGCAAGTTACAACAGCAAACATATTAAAGAAACATGTTTAAAACATACCTTCTGCGCCATTGGAGTTTCAATTGCATCCTTCAAATTTGAAATTAGTTGGTATGAGTAAATACAGTGATGCAAGAGCAAAGGAGTATGAACCATAGCTACGAAACCTGACCTGAGAACAAATCTTCTTCTGCTTAAGCGCTGACTTGGGCTTCGGAGTGGTGGTCCTCATGCTTTGGGCAGTGCAGTTTCCTGACTAACTGCTCATGTTTGGGTGCTCTGTGGTGGAGACCGTGTTGTGTCAACTGGAACTGGCTTACTATCTGCTGGGGTTGGGGTTAGAAGGGGTGTAGCTGGTTCTCTGTCCAACTGGGTAGGGGTACAATCTACGTGAGTCTGGGTTATGTGTGGTGGGCTGGTTCTTGTGCAAGTACAACCGTGGTTCTATCTGCATCGACAGGTAGGACGATCTTTCCTGAAGACCATGTTTTTACTCCCACAGATACTGGCATCAACCCCTCCAATTCAAATGGCTTATAAACAAGAAAAGTAATTGAATGTACATACATTGTAAGATAGACATGTGCAATGGATAGTGTTGGGGAACATAGTAATTTCAAAAAATTTCCTACGCACACGCAAGATCATGGTGATGCATAGCAATGAGAGGGGAGAGTGTTGTCCATGTACCCTCGTAGACTGAAAGCGGAAGCGTTAGCACAACACGATTGATGTAGTTGTACGTCTTCACGATCCGACCGATCAAGTACCGAACGTACGACACCTCCGAGTTCAGCACACGTTCAGCTCGATGACGTCCCACGAACTCCAATCCAGCAGAGCTTTGCGGGAGAGTTCCGTCAGCACGACGGCGTGATGACGGTGTCGATGATGCTACCGATGCAGGGCTTCGCCCAAGCACCGCTATGATATTACTGAGGTGGGATATGATGGAAGGGGGCACCGCACACGGCTAAGAGATCAAGAGATCAATTGTTGTGTCTAGAGGTGCCCCCCTACCCCCGTATATAAAGGAGTGGAGGAGGGGGAGGACCGACCCTCTCTAGGCGCGCCCAAGGGGGGAGTCCTACTCCGGATGGAAGTAGGATTCCCCCTTCCCAAGTTGGAGTAGGAGAGGGAAGGGAAGGAGGAGTAGGAGAGAAGGAAAGGGGGCCCGCACCCCCAAACCTATTCCTATTCGGCCTCCTGCCCAAAGGGGGGCGCACCAGCCCCTTGTGGGCTGGTGTGCTTCCTTCTTATGGCCCATAAGGCCCATAACTTCTCCCCGGCGAATTTCGTAACTCTCTGGTACTCAGATAAATACCCGAATCACTCGGAACCTTTCCGATGTCCGAATATAGTCGTCCAATATATCGATCTTTATGTCTCGACCATTTCGAGACTCCTCGTCATGTCCCCGATCTCATCCGGGACTCCAAACTAGCTTCAGTACATCAAAACACATAACTCATAATATAAATCATCATCGAATGTTAAGCGTGCGGACCCTACGGGTTCGAGAACTATGTAGACATGATCGAGACGTGTCTATGGTCAATAACCAATAGCGGAACCTGGATGCTCATATTGGCTCCCACATATTCTACGAAGATCTTTATCGGTCAAACCGCATAACAACATACGTTGTTCCCTTTGTCATCGGTATGTTACTTGCCTGAGATTTGATCGTCGGTATCTCAATACCTAGTTCAATCTCGTTACCCGCAAGTCTCTTTACTGATTATGTAATGCATCATCCCGCAACTAACTCATTAGTCACATTGCTTGCAAGGCTTATAATGAAGTGCATTATCGAGAGGGCCCAGAGATACCTCTCCAACAATCGGAGTGACAAATCTTATTCTCGAAATACGCCAACTCAACAAGTACCTTTGGAGACACCTGTAGAGCACCTTTATAATCACCCAGTTATGTTGTGATGTTTGGTAGCACACAAAGTGTTCCTCCGATAAACAGGGGTTACATAATCTCATAGTCATAGGAACATGTATAAGTCATGAAGAAAGTAATAGCAACATACTAAGCGATCAAGTGCTAAGCTAACAGAATGGGTCAAGTCAATCACATCATTCTCTAATGATGTGATCCCGTTAATCAAATGAGAACTCATGTCTATGGCTAGGAAACTTAACCATCTTTGATTCAACGAGCTAGTCAAGTAGAGGCATACTAGTAACACTTTGTTTGTCTATGTATTCACACATGTACTAAGTTTCCGGTTAATACAATTCGAGCATGAATAATAAACATTTATCATGAAATAAGGAAATAAATAATAACTTTATTGTTGCCTATAGGGCATATTTCCTTCAGTCTCCCACTTGCAGTAGAGTCAATAGTCTAGTTCACATCATCATGTGATTTAACACCAATAGTTCACATCGCCATGTGACCAACACCCAAAGGGTTTACTAGAGTCAATAATCTAGTTCACATTGCTATGTGATTAACAACCAAAGAGTACTAAGGTGTGATCATGTTTTGCTTGTGAGAGAAGTTTAGTCAACGGGTCTGTCACATTCAGAGCCGTATGTATTTTGCAAATATTCTATGTCTTCAATGCTCTGCATGGAGCTACTCTAGCTAATTGCTCCCACTTTCAATATGTATCCAGATTGAGACTTAGAGTCATTTGGATCAGTGTCAAAACTTGCATCGACGTACACCTTTACAACGAACCTTTTGTCACCTACATAATCAAGAAACATATCCTTATTCCACTAAGGATAATTTTGACCAATGTCCAGTGATCTACTCCTAGATCACTATTGTACTCCCTTGCCAAACTCAGGGCAGGGTATACAATAGGTCTGGTCCATAGCATGGCATACTTTATAGAACCTATGACTGAGGCATAGGGAATGACTTTCATTCTCTTTCTATTTTCTGCCGTGGTCGGGATTTGAGTCTTACTCAATTTCAAACCTTTGCAACACAGGCAAGAACTCTTTCTTTGATTGTTCCATTTTGAACTACTTCAAAATCTTGTCAAGGTATGTACTCATTGAAAAAACTTATCAAGTGTCTTGATCTATCTCAATAGATATTGATGCTCAATATGTAAGCAACTTCACCGAGGTCTTTCTTTGAAAAAGTATTGTTCAAGTACCCTTTTATGCTATCCAGAATTTCTATATCATTTCCAATCAACAATATGTCATCTACATATAGTTTTAGAAATGCTACAGAGCTCCCACTCACTTTCTTGTAAATACAGGCTTCTCCAAAAGTCTGTATAAAACCATATGCTTTGGTCAACTCATCAAAGCGTATATTCCAGCTCCAAGATGCTTGCACCAGTCCATAGATTGATCGCTGGAGCTTGCACATTTTGTTAGCACTTTTAGGATTGACAAAACCTTCTGGTTGCATCATATACAACTCTTCTTTAATAAATCCATTAAGGAATGCAGTTTTGACATCCATTTGCCAGATTTCATAAAATGTGGCAATTGCTAACATGATTCGGATAGACTTAAGCATCGATACGAGTGAGAAAATCTCATCATATTCAACACCTTGAACTTGTCGAAAAACCTTTTGCGACAAGTCGAGCTTTGTAGATAGTAACACTACTATCAACATTTGTCTTCCTCTTGAAGATCCATTTATTTTCTATGGCTTGCCGATCATCGGGAAAGTCCACCAAAGTCCACACTTTGTTCTCATATATGGATCCTATCTCAGATTTCATGGCCTTCAAGCCATTTCGTGGAATCCGGGCTCATCATCGCTTCCTCATAGTTCGTAGGTTCGCCATGGTCTAGTAACATGACTTCCAGAATAGGATTACCGTACCACTCTGGTGTGGATATTACTCTGGTTGACCTACGAGGTTCGATAGTAACTTGATCTGAAGTTTCATGATCAATATCATTAGCTTCCTCACTAATTGGTGTAGGTATCACAGGAACATGTTTCTATAATGAACTAATTTACAATAAGGGAGCAGGTACATATACCACATCAAGTTCTACTTTCCTCCCACTCACTTCCTTCGAGAGAAACTCCTTCTCTAGAAAGGATCCATCTTAGCAACGAATATCTTGCCTTCGTATCTGTGATAGAAGGTGTACCCAACAGTTTCCTTTGGGTATTCTATGAAGACGCACTTCTACAATTTGGGTTCGAGCTTATCAGGTTGAAACTTTTTCACATAAGCATCCCAGCCCCAAACTTTAAGAAACGACAACTTTGGTTTCTTGCCAAACCACAATTTATAAGGCGTCGTCTCAACGGATTTTGATGGTGCCCTATTTAAAGTGAATGCTGCAGTCTCTAATGCATAACCCCAAAATGATAGTGGTAAATCAGTAAGATACATCATAGATCGCACCATATCCAATAAAGTGCGGTTACGACATTTGGACACACCATTACGCTTTGGTCTTCCATGTGGCGTGAGCTGTGAAACTATTCCACATTGTTTTTAACTGAAGGCCAAACTCGTAACTCAAATATTCTCCTCTACGATCAGATTGTAGAAACTTTATTTTCTTGTTTCGATGATTTTCCACTTCACTCTGAAATTCTTTGAACTTTTCAAATGTTTCAGACTTGTGCTTCATTAAGTAGATATACTCATGTCTACTCAAATCATCTGTGAAGGTCAGAAAATAACGATACCCACCACGAGCATCAACACTCATTGGACCGCATACATCAGTATGTATTATTTCCAACAAGTCAGTAGCTCGTTTCATTGTTCCGGAGAACGGAGTTTTAGTCATCTTGCCCAAAACGGATGGTTCGCAAGCATCAAGTGATTCATAATCAAGTGATTCCAAAAGCCCATCAGCATGGAGTTTCTTCATGCACTTTACACCAATATGACATAAACGGCAGTGCCACAAATAAGTTGCACTATCATTATTAACTTTGCATCTTTTGGCTTCAATATTATTAATATGTGTATCGCTACGACCGAGATTCAATAAACCTTTTATATTGAGTGTATGACCATAGAAGGTTTTATTCATGTAACAGAACAACAATTATTCTTTGACTTAAATGAATAACCGTATTGCAATAAACATGATCCAATCATATTTATGCTCAATGCAAACACCAAATAGCATTTATTTTAGGTTCAACACTAATCTCGAAAGTATAGGGAGTGTGCGATGATGATCATATCAATCTTGGAACCACTTCCAACACACATCATCACTTCACCCTCAACTAGTCTCTGTTTATTTTGAAACTCCTGTTTCGATTTACTAATTTTTAGCAACTGAACAAGTATCAAATACTCAGGGGATACTATAAACACTAGTAAAGTACACATCAATAACCTGTATATCAAATATACCCTTGTTCACTTTGCCACCTTCTTATCCACCAAATATTTAGGGCTTTTCCGCCTCCAGTGACCATCTCCTTTGCAGTGTAAGCACTCAGTTTCAGGCTTTGGTCCAGCTTTGGGCTTCTTCGCGGGAGTGACAACTTGCTCTTCATTCTACTTGAATTTCCCTTTCTTACCTTTGCCCTTTTCTTGAAACTAGTGGTCTTGTCAATCATCAACACTTGATGCTCTTTTCTTGATTTCTACCTTCGTCGATTTCAACATCACGAAGAGCTCGGGAATCATTTTCGTCATCCCTTGCATACTATAGTTCATCACGAAGTTCTAGTAACTTGGTGATGGTGACTAGAGAACTCTGTCAATCACTATCTTATCTGGAAGATTAACTCCCACTTGATTCAAGCGATTGTAGTACCTAGACAATCTGAGCACATGCTCACTAGTTGAGCAATTCTCCTCCATCTTTTAGCTATAGAACTTGTTGGAGACTTCATATCTCTCAACTCGGGCATTTGCTTGAAATATTAACTTCAACTCCTAGAACATCTCATATGGTCCATGACGTTCAAAACGTCTTTGAAGTCCCGGCTCTAAGCCGTAAAGCATGGTGCACTAAACTATCAAGTAGTCATCATACCGAGCTTTGCCAAACGTTCATAATGTTTGTATCTCCTCCTGCAATAGGTCTGTCACCTAGTGGTGCATCAAGGACATAATTCTTCTGTGCAGCAATGAGGATAAACTTCAGATCACGGACCCAGTCCGCATCATTGCTACTATCATCTTTCAACTTAGTTTTCTCTAGGAACACATATAAAACAAAGGGAAGCAACAACGCTAGCTATTGATCTACAACATAATTGCAAAATACTATCAAGACTAAGTTCATGATTTAAAGTTCAATTAATCATATTACTTAAAAACTCCCACTTAGATAGACATCCCTCTAATCATCTAAGTGATTACATGATCCAAATCAACTAAACCATGTCCGATCATCACGTGAGATGGAGTAGTTCTCAATGGTGAACATCACTATGTTGATCATATCTACTATATGATTCACGCTCGACCTTTCGGTCTCAGTGTTCCGAGGCCATATCTGTATATTCTAGGCTCGTCAAGTTTAACTTGAGTATTCTGCATGTGTAAAACGGTCTTTTACCCGTTGTATTTGAACGTAGAGCTTATCACACCCGATCATCACGTGGTGTCTCACAACGAAGAACTTTCGCAACGGTGCATACTTAGGGAGAACACTTATACCTTGAAATTTAGTAAGAGATCATCTTATAATGCTACCGTCAATCAAAGCAAAATAAGATGCATAAAGAATAAACATCACATGCAATCAATATAAGTGGTATGATATGGCCATCATCATCTTTGTCGGTGTACTAAAGTAGGGGTACCTTAGTATCCCGAACTTGTGCACGGGCAGTCGCAGCACCCTGCGGCAAGGCTTGCCGGGTGCCCGCCAAGATCCTCCGTAGTTCCTATTGATGCCATTCAAGAACAAAGTGTTTAACTGAGAAGACAAAGCCCCGACAAGAGGAGCTTGCCGGGAAGGACAAGCCCCCGGCAAGAGGAGCTTGCCGGGAAGGCTAACCAAGGCATTTCAAGGAGCTTGCCGCGACGCGCCGCGCGTCCCGGCAAGACCCGGCAAGCGACAAGGTTCCGGGGGCGACAAGACAACGACCGCGGCAAGGCGCTTGCCGCGGTGAAGCCACCACTCTACACCCACGCTCCAGCGCATCCGTCGACGTGTCGCCCTGAGACCGTTCCAGACACACGCGGCGGGAAGCTGTGCAGCCAAGCAGTGCGAGGTGGCGAGCGGAGATGACGAGATGGCCATCGTGGCAAGCGGTGGCGCCCCTAACGGTCGCTTTTCTGCACTGTTTAGGCGATGCGGATGAGCATTTAATGCTTTTGTCCCCTGCCGTCAGAGTTAGGTAGGATCCACTGTAGATGTCAGTTGTACCAACCACACCTTTTACACTTTTACGCCCGCATGCGTTGCCACCTGTCGGTGACCCCTTGTGCCTATAAAAGGAGGCCCATGCGCAACGTAGAAGGGGTTCGACTCATTCGAAACCAACACACTCATGCTCTAGAGAAAGAACATAATACAATCACAAAACAGCAGTAGGAGTATTATCTCTCCTGAGAGCTCCGAAGCTGGGTAAAAATCGCTCCCGTGCTCCGCCTCGATCCGCTCTTCGTGCGCCCTCCGCTCCCTGCCGGACCGAAAAGGGGCCCTGCCCCATAGGTGCTCGTTTCCCACGACATCTTTGGCGCGCCAGGTAGGGGGCGTCGAGGTTGTGTGAACCCGATCCGGCGTTCACGCGAGCCAGATATTCGTCTGTTTCATCATCTTCATCGACATGCCACCGAAGAACAAGGCTTCGGAGGTGGCTGCTCCGTCCGCGTCGATCGCACCGCCACCGGAGCAAACGGGTGGTGGGGTAGACACCGGCGGAGGAACGGGCGCTGACGAGGGAGCTCACGTCGTCACCAGATCCATGGACAAGGCCCCGCAAACCTCGGCGTCCGTACACGCACCGCGCCCATCTCAGGAGGCGCGGGATCGACAGCGTCATGGCGCTCGCAGCACCATAATCGCGTTAGAACAAGGCCAAGCTGGTGGATCTCGGGGCGTTCAAGACCAGCATGCATGCTAGCATGCCGGCACGAGTGAGGTACGGTCGCCTGGACGGGCTACTGCTCCTTCCAACCCAGTTGGAAGTCCGAGCATATCCCGCTCCTCGCACCGTTCACCGCCGCCACCGAAGACTCCAGAGGAAGCGTTGGCCCGAGCTCAACTGCTCCTGGACTACCCTCCAACGGCGGACAAGATCGACGATTGGAGGGCCATCGTACAGAGCCTCATTGGCAGGCGGACTCCACGGCAGCCAGCTACATCGCAGCCGCGGCAAGATTGCCGGACGCGAGCCGATGGCGACAAGACTGGTGGGGGTGCAACCACCGTGCACTCCCCGCCCCGAAGGCCAAGATCGCCCACTCGTCGGGTCAACCTCGACACCGACTCCACGGCATCGTCAGATCCACGAGCTCGTCGCGATCAACGCCAAGTTCTTCAAGAACGACAACATGAAGACGCTCGCACCCGCATCGAGCGTCGAAGAGAAGTGCGGCGTCAGTCAGACCAGCGCGCTGGGCCCGCTGTTGACATGCATGCGCCAGGGGAACCAGGCGACTTGCCGTACGCGGTAGGTTGCCCTGCGTTTACTCGTGAGCTGCGGCAAGTCCAGTGGCCCAGCACAAAGAACTTCAAGCCAGATGTACCGGAGAAGTATGATGGCAGGTTGCATCCGTCGGAGTTCCTCAGCATCTACACCATCGCGGTGCAAGCTGCCGGGGGGCGCGACGAGAAGATCCTTGCCAACTACTTCCCACTAGTGCTCAAGCCTAATGTCAGATCCTGGCTCATGCACTTGCCGGACAACTCCATTTCCTCATGGGCGGATCTGTGCCATCAGTTTGTCGGCGCCTTCACAGGCGGCCACAAGCCCCATGGCCAGGAGAGCGATCTTCATTTGCTCGCCCAGAAGGAAGGAGAGCCCCTGCGCAAGTACATTCAAAGGTTCAGCCAAGTGCAGCGCAACATCCCAGATGTCACCCCGCCGCGGTCATCAGCGCGTTCCATCAGAACGTGCGTAACCACAGAATGCGGGAGGAGATGGCGATGTGCAAGATAAGAGACGTCAGTGAGCTCTACGCCCTGGCCGACAAGTGTGCACATGCTGAAGAAGGGAGGAAACTCCCCGGAGAGAACACAGGAGCAAGGGGGTCTGATAGTGAGGATGCTGCCCCGGCAAAGAAAAACCGGCGGTGAAAAAACAGAAGAAGGAAAGGGAAAGATGTGGTGGCTGTCGAGCAGTCCGGTAACGGAGGTGGCGCCAAGGAAGCAGAACCTGTGGCGGCCGCCGACAAGCAGGGCTGCTCCGACAAGTAATATTGCAAGATCCACCGCACCAAGGGTCACGATCTCCAGAGCTGCAAGAAGGTTGAGCAGCTTGTCGAGCAGCAGAAAGCTGAGTATGAGCGACGCGACAAGGAGAAGGCCCAGGAAGGCACTGGCGGATCCGGCAAGAAGCGTCCCGGTAGGGGAGGACGTCGCGGCAAGGCCAAGCAGCGGCAAGGAGAAAGGCTTCCCCACGGCCGCGACAAGGACGAAGATGAAGATGAAGATGAGGACATGGATGATGACGAGGCCGATGAGCAGGAGTTTCAGAAAGCAACAGAGGTTTTGTGCGTTGACGGTGGTGCTTCTCTGCATACTTCGCACTGCCAACTCAAACGGTGAGTCACGCAAGCCCCTGAAGTGGTCCAGCACGCCTATCATCTTTGACATTGAGGACCACCCTGATCGCATCACTGCGGTCGGGTGCTTGCCGATGTTGGTTTCACCAACTATCCGCAACCTCAAGGTTACAAAGATGCTAGTTGACGGCGGGGCCGGCTTGAATCTGATCTCCTCCGCGGTACTCCAGAAGCTCCAAATCCCCGACAGCGAGCTCGAAGAGACTGGTACTTTCCAAGGAATCAATCCAGGAAGGAGCAAGCCGAAGGGGAAGATCACATTGCCAATGACATTTGGCAGCGAGCTGAACTTCAGGACAGAGAAAGTCACTTTTGACGTTGCTGATTTCCCATTGCCCTACAATGGGATACTCGGCCGTCCGGCGCTCGCCAAGTTCATGGCAGCTTCTCATTATGCATACAACGTGCTCAAGATGCTAGGTCCGATAAGTGTCATCTCTGTCCCTGGCGACAAGAAAGATGCTCTTATCTGCACCAACAAGATCTACTGGGAAGCAGCAGCCGCAGCAGATCGCAAACCACTTGCCGCTGAAGCTCCCGGGGGGAAGAAGAAGACTAAGTCCGGCAAGAGCTCTGATGCCCACTCCGGCAAGCGCACCTCTTCGGAGTGCTGCGCTACCGTAGAGGGCGCACCATCGAGCTCCACCGGCAAGTATAAGAAGGCGAAGGCAGCTCCGCCAGAGACCAAGAAAGTGGCCGCCAAGGAGGACGGCACTGGTGGTACCTTCACCATCAGTGCCACGCTTGATCCTAAATAGGAAAGCGCGCTCATTGCTTTCCTACGGGCGAATGTCGATGTGTTTGCATGGCAACCATCTGACATCCCTGGTGTTCCCAGGAAAGTAATTGAGCACCACCTTGCTGTCTGTCCTCACGTGCGGTCCGTCAAGCAGAAAGTCAAAAAGCAAGCAGTGGAGCGACAAGAATTCATTGCAGAAGAGATCAAGAAGTTGGAAGCAGCAGGCCTTGTCAGAGGAGTGCTCCATCCTACGTGGCTGGCCAATCCTGTAGTCGTGCACAAGGCGAACGGAAAGTGGAGGCTTTGTATTGACTTCACTGATGTTAATAAAGCTTGTCCCAAAGATCCATTTCCCTTGCCGCACATTGACCAGATTGTCGACTCCACGGCAGGATGTGATTTGCTTTCCTTTCTTGATGCATATTCAGGATACCATCAGATCTTCATGGCAGAAGAGGATGAGGAGAAAACTGCATTCATCACTCCATGTGGCACATACTGTTTTGTACGGATGCCTTTCGGACTAAAGAATGCTGGTTCAACATTTGCAAGGGTAGTTCACGAAGCTTTTGAGCCACAGTTGCACTGAAATGTAGAAGCCTACATGGATGACATAGTGGTCAAGAGCAAAGACAGAGCAACTCTGATTCAAGATTTGGACGAGACCTTTGCAAATCTGCGCAAGATCAATCTCAAGCTCAACCCCGAGAAGTGTGTGTTTGGAGTCCCTTCCGGCAAGCTTCTCGGGTTCTTCGTATCTCAACGGGGGATTGAAGCTAATCCCGACAAGATCAAGGCCGTTGAGCAGATTGAAGCACCGAAGCGCGTCAAGGATGTACGAAGGCTTGCCGGCTGTGTAGCTGCTCTCAGCAGGTTCATCTCTAAGTCTGCCGAGCGCGCCCTGCCATTTTTCAAAATTTTGAAAAAGGCAGGTCCAATGAAATGGACTCCAGAAGCGGAGGCTGCGCTGCAGGACTTGAAGAGATACCTGTCCTCTACTCCAATACTTGTCGCACCTAAGCTACAAGAGAAGTTGTTGCTATATCTAGCGGCAACCAATCAAGTGGTTAGTGCTGCGTTAGTAGCAGAAAGGGAGGCGGATGATGAGCCAACTGCCACGGCAAGCGCATCCAGCGACAAGCAGGGGGCTTCCCCGACAAGCTCTGGTCCCGACAAGGATGGATCTGCGCAGCCTCAAGAAGAGAAACAGAAGAAAATGGTGCAGCGCCCAGTTTACTTTGTCAGTTCCCTTCTACAGGGGGCTAGATCGAGGTACTCTGGCGTGCAGAAGTTGCTTTTCGGCCTTCTCATGGCCTTGAGAAAGCTGCGCCATTACTTTCAAGCACATGAGATCACAGTTGTTACTCGCTTTCCGTTGAAGAGGATATTGCAGAATCGAGAAGCAACAGGCAGGATTGTTGAGTGGGCACTGGAATTGTCAAGCTTTGGCCTCAAGTTTGAGAGTACTTCAACTATCCAAAGCCGAGCATTGGCAGAATTCATAGCAGAATGGACGCCAACACCTGATGAAGAAACACCAGAGACGAGCATCCCCGTCAAGGAAGCAAGCAAAGAATGGATCGTGTACTTTGATGGTGCCTTCTCGCTGCAAGGCGCCGGTGCGGGCGTGTTACTTGTCGCACCCATCGGAGAACACCTCAAGTACGTGGTCCAAATGCACTTTCCCAAGGAGCAAGCGACAAACAATACTGCAGAGTATGAAGGGTTTGCTTGCCGGACTCAGGATCGCGGCAGACCTTGGGATCAAGAAGCTTATTCTTAGGGGTGACTCGCAGCTTGTCGTCCGCCAAGTAAATAAAGATTATCAGAGTCCGTTGATGGAAGTTTACATTGACGCAGTGAGAAAGCTGGAAGAGCATTTTGACGGCTTGCAGATGGAACATGTTCCGAGAGCTCAGAACGACATTGCAGATGGCCTGTCAAAGTGCGCCGCACTCAAGTTACCTGTGGAACCAGGGATCTTTGTGCTCAAGCTCACTCAACCATCTGTAACACCATCAACTGGACAAAGCAAGAAGAGGAAATTGGTTTCTGGTAACTATTCTCCGGCAGAGCTCCCCGAAGCCGCCGCCAAGAAGGTCCCCAAGATCAACACCAAGAGTGCTGAGGAGTAGTCTGCTCCGACAAGCCCTAGGGTTTGCTCCGTTGAAGCAGAAGCTCCCGACAAGTTTTGCTCCAGCAAGCTTGCCTGGGAACATCAAGCTCCGGCTGAGCCGCAAGTTCTTGCCGTAGAAGCAGATGTTCCCGCAGCAGCATTTGAGCCTTTAGTCCTTGTTGTTGAGCCGCAGGCTCCAGCATGGGCACAACACATTGTCCGTTTCCTTCAGACAGGAGAACTTCCCGAAGAGCAAGAAGAAGCGGAGAGAGTAGCCCGGCAATCAAGTATGTATCAGTTTGTCGACGACATACTGTACAGAAGAAGATTCAACGGAGTGAAATTGAAGTGCATTCCCCGGGAAGATGGACAAAAGCTGTTGGCAGAGATACATGGAGGCATATGTGGTCATCACATTGGCGCGAGAGCACTTGCCAGCAAAGCATTCCGGCAAGGTTTCTTTTGGCCAACAGCCCTCCAGGATGCAACTGCACAAGTAACCAAGTGTGAAGCGTGCCAGTTCCATTCCAAGTAGATACACCAGCCAGCTCAAGCTCTCCAGACGATCCCTTTATCCTGGCCATTTTCGGTCTGGGGGCTCGACATCCTCGGCCCCTTTCCCCGAGCTGTTGGGGGCTTTGAGTACTTGTACATTGCAATCGACAAGTTCACAAAGTGGCCGGAAGTGGAACCAGTGAGGAAGGTGACAGCACCGTCAGCAGTCAAGTTCTTTAGGTCGATTGTTTGCCGTTTCGGAGTCCCTAACAGGATCATCACCGACAATGGCACACAATTTACAAGCCACACCTTCATGCAGTACGTCCAAGATCTTGGCGCGAAGGTCTGCTTCACTTCTGTTGCTCACCCAAGAAGCAACGGTCAAGCGGAGAGGGCAAACGCTGAAGTGCTGCGCGGGCTCAAGACCAGAACTTTCGACAGGCTGCACAAGTGCGGAAAGAATTGTGTTGAGGAGCTGCTGGTGGTTCTTTGGTCGATCAGGACGACGCCAAATCGAGCCACTGGCCAGACATCTTTCGCTCTAGTCTATGGAGCAGAGGCAGTTCTCCCCACGGAACTCGTATACGGATCGCCTCGAGTGCTCGCTTATGATGAGCTTGAGCAAGAGCAGCTGAGACAAGATGACGCGCTGCTCCTTGAGGAAGATCGTCTTCAGGCTGCTGTACGAGCTGCTCGATACCAGCAAGCTTTGCGCTGCTACCATAGCCGCAAGGTTAATGCCAGAAGTCTCGAGGAAGGCGACCTTGTTCTTCGGCGCGTTCAATCCGCCAAGAATTCCAACAAGTTGACGCCGAAGTGGGAAGGCCCATATCGGGTAAAGCGAGTCACTAGGCCTGGCGTTGTCCGCCTTGAGACCGAAGATGGCTTTCCGGTGAGCAACTCCTGAAACATTGAGCATCTTCGTAAGTTTTACCCATAAGGCGCAGTTGCCGGAACCTGTTCCGGCAACCACCTTTTGTACAAGCCTTGCCGCTGTTGCATGTAACCCTTTGTACAAAGCCGGGCGCAGATCCCGTGCATAGAAGATCATATGCTCCGCACATCTTGTCAAATTTCATGCCTTTTTCTTTTTTGCATGTATTATCTCACACTTTGTGCAGCACTTGCCCCCGGTAAGCAATAACGAGCCTTGAGGCTCCATATCATTATTTTCTCTTCTTTCTTTTCCTCAAAAAGAAGGTTCCTTCGCCCACAAGTTCACCGGAGGGGGGAAGGAGAAGATAATGGTACGGACCAGGCGTCGTTCAAGAAAGTATCGCCTTGCCGGGACGCAGACGACAGAAAAGCTAAGTTGCCAAAGTTTGAGCACAATCAGTTTTAAAACTTATTAAGTTATCTTCCTTGAACGACCGTGCTTTGTATGGAAAACCTGTGCGCGGAGGAACCAACTCGTAGCTAGTTACGCCCTTACTTTGTTTCGAGTCCGCTCAACAACTTAAATGTGCTGCGACTAGTTGCGACAAGGTTTCTTGCCGGAAGCAGCACCGCCAGCAGGCTGCTTATGTTCCGCACTCAGCGCTCGCGGCAAGGGTGCCTGCGCCGGCAAGTTCCCTAAAAGCATAGGGTAAAAACATACAAAGGAAGGAATCGAGTAGAGGAAATAACGTAGCAAATACTGCCCAAGATAAAGTTATATTACAAAAATAACTTGTCGCGCTCTAATAGATTGTTCCCGTAACATGTCTAGCAGCGGCAAGAAAAAGGAGAAAACAGGCGGTCTAATCTACGCGGCCACCATCAACCCTCCTGACTTCATTCACCTTGTCCACAATGGGTGCGACAAGGGCCTTGAGCTCTTCAAGATCAGCACCCGCCGGCAGCTTCTTGAGGACGTTGGTGAGGTTGAGGCCTGGATTGCGGAAGAGCACCTTCACCAACACCTTCTCCAGAACTCTGGCGCAGATTGCGCGCGACTCGTCAGCCAGCTGCTTTGGGATCCTTTCCCGGAGTTACTGGAGAGCCGTCGCCACGCCCTTGAAGAACAGAGTGAGCTTGGCACTGGGCTGGAGGTTCTCGTCGGAGGAGTACCCGAAGCCCTCCAGTTCCAGCTGCGTCAGCTCCTCGTCAATAACTGCGGCAATGTTGACGAGGCCCTCCGTCCAGAGCTCCACGGTATCCCTGAAGGTGTTCTGGGTCTCGGCAGCCCTCGTCAGCAGCGCCTCGTTGGCCTTGAGCTCCTGCTTCAAGTCCTCCTCCCGCTTCTTGGCGCCGTCCAGCGTCTCAATCAGCATGGCCAGCTTCAGCTCGAGATCGGTGTTGGCGTCCTTGGCGTCGTTCAACTCCCTGCCCTTCTCAGAGAGACGACCCTGAAGCTCACCATGGGCAAGGGCGTCCTTCTCGCGCTTGCGCTGGAGCGCGGCAAGCTCTTCATTTTTCGCCTTGATATCAGCCTCTAGCTGCGTCACCTTCACCTCCAGCTCCTTCTTGGCGGCCTCGGCAGCTGCAGCAGCATCCTTCGCTTCCTTGAGGGCCCCGCCAAGTGTCTCCTCGCGCGCGGCAAGCTCCTCCTCATAGCTGTCCAAGTTGACCTTCCGCTGCGTCAGCTCGCCTTCTCGCACGGACATCTCCTCGGCGGAAGCCGCTGCTGCTCCTCGGCTTCAGCCTTCTCGAGGAGGAAGGCCTTCCGTGCCTCGACAAGCTGCGCCCTCTCCTCTGCAATGGACTGGAGGGCCTCTTGGTTGCGGCTCTGGAGCTCCTCCGCATGCTTCTCAATGTCCACTCCCGCCTGCGCGACAAGCGCTTCCCGGGACTCCAGTTTTGCTTGTCGGGCGCGGTAGAGTGACACCAGCTTCCGGAGCAGCTGCTCCTCCTCAGACTCGCTGCTGCTTCTGCTTGGCGCGTCAACCACCGTCAGTCCAGCGGAGGCGAGCACTTCTCCGTCGAAAGCCTCTCCCTCGACCGGCGCCCTGGAGCTTGACGCCCAGGGGAGCTTGATGAAGACACCGTCGCCGACCTTCAAGTAGGCGCCGGGATGGGGCTCTTCGGAGCCTGGCACTGCGTCAGCGGCGGAGGGATCGGCGGTCGGCATAGCGCCTTGCGCTCCTGCGGCCCCTGGGTCGTTAGTGCGATCGCCAGATCCCTCGCCAGCTCCTGCGCTAGCAGCCTTGGCGGCCTCTTCGTCGGCGGGATCATCAGTGCCGGCCTCTTCTTCGGTAGCGGCGGCATCGTTAGTGTTGCCGCGCACGTTCTCCTCGCCGGTGGCCTCGGTCTCCATCAGCTCCGTGGAGGGAGGATCTAAAGACAGGAAGAGGGAGAAAAGAGTCAAGCAAATATCCAAAAAGACCGATCGGAATAAGAAGAACCCAAGGGAAGTTTTCTGACAAGAAGGGTTACCTGTGCTGGGCTCTGTAATCATGGGCTCCACCACCGGGGGATCACTGGTCCCGCCCCTTGCCGGAGAGCGCTCCCTTGCCGGGGAGTCATCCCTTGGCGGCGTAGTTGAAGCAGATAGCACCTCAGGAGCGGCTTCTGGTTGTTCCTGGTGGGCCTGTTCTGCTCCTACACAAGCAAACCAACAATCAAGATATCAACAAGGAAAGAACACCCATGCGCGCCTGAGAGCGGAAAGAAAATTATGTACTTACGCTGGGGGCTGCGCTGGGGGCTGCTTCGGGGAGAGGTTGCCGGGTCCGACAAGGTGGTATCGGACGCGTCCTCTGTTGTCACAGTAGGATCGTCCTCGATGACAACCACGGGGACCTTGGCCCTCTTCTCCGCTCTCTAGGCCAGAGTCCTAGAAAGGAACAAGGTTCAGAAGAAAGCAGATCAGATACAAGACAAGAAACAGCAAGAATCGAAGAAATATAAGTACAACAAGAAGAAAGTCTTACTCCTCCTCCTCTTCTTCCTCCTCGTCGGAGCTGAGCGCGGAGAGGTCGAAGTCCGGTACTCTTTCAGCGCGACGAGGCGGAGGAGTAGGCTCCCTTGGACGCTTGGCGGGAGCTGCGGCAGGATCAGAAGCGGCGGCCCGAGAAGACCCCGCTCCAGTCGCCGGTGCGGCGTGAGATGCTCCCGCGGCAACGGTGCTTGCCGCGGTGGAGCGTGTCCCATGGCGCGACGGCTGTTGGCCCGTCTTCCGCCCTGCTATGTCTCCGACCCTGCGGAGGCGCCTTCTTGGTTGAGCCGGGGGCTGCACTGGGAGCTCCGCTTGCGGCAAGTTGCTTGAAGACGGCTGGCCGCTTGCGCCCTCGGCGGGCTCGCTCGATTCGGCTTCGGGCTCTCCCTCGCCGACGACCTCCCCGACAAGCTCCTCCCGCTCGGCAAGGCTTGCCGCCTCGGCTGCCTCTGCTTCCTCCATAGTAAACCCGAACTCGCCCACGGCGGCGGCTGCCGCCGCCTCTTCCGCCCTGGTGGCAATGCGCCGCATCTCATCGTCGGTAGTGTCGCGGGTGAGGCTCCTCTGCTCGTCGGCACGGATCTCCACCTCCACCAAGTCGTCAAAGAATTGCTGCACGACGTCGTCGGCGGGCTCCTGCCAAGTTGGGATAATCCCATGCGAGTCGCACTCTGGCATCATTGCGCAGATGCGATCGAGCTGGGAGTTGTTGCACAATGGGATGACGCCCTGCGGCAGCCTGAACCACTCGGGATGGTTGGGGTCGTGCTTGAACAGTTCCTTGAGTGTCCCATCCAACTCCAAGACAGTAAAATTAAAGTTGAGGCCCGGGCGCAGCCTCATGATATCCGCCGGACCCCCGAACAGCCAGGCGGGTCTCCCCCTCTCCTACAGAGGGGCGATGCGGCGGCGAAGAAAGTCCGCGCCAACAGCACCTACTGTGAGCCCGGCAAGCCTGAGCCGCAAGATCCGGGTGGTGGCAATCTTCAGTCTAGCATCGTCCGCCGCCAGGGTGCTCCAATCGCCGCTGCGCACTACTCGGGTTTGGCGCAAGTTGGTGAATGGCTGCGGGTTCTCATCAACAATCCAACACCAATCCGCTCTCCACTCCTCCCATTTGCTACGGAGCTCCCCCTCCAGATAGACCTCCTTCATCCCGACTCTCGAGATCCAGGCGATCCTGCCAGCTAAGGGCTCGCCTTTCTCGGCCCGGGCTATGAAGTAGTGGCGGAAAAGGGCTACGTTTGGATGGATTCCGACAAAGTTCTCGCAGAGATGTGCGAAAACCACCATGGTCAGAACGGCGTTGGGGGTGAAATCAAGGAGATGAAACCCGTAGGTATTCATGATATCACAGAAGAAATCGGAGAAGGGCGGGCAGAGCCCGCAATAGAAGAACAGAGCAAAGAAGGGGTATCCTTTTGGACACCGTTTCGAAGTGGAAGCGGCGGCGGAAAGTACCTGCGTGCGCGGATGCGCCTGCATCTCCGTCGACCAGAAAATATAGAACCATTCCCTCAGCTCCTTCGTGGAGAGCTCAGGGGGGAAGAGTGCCTGCTCCTTCCGTAGTGCTTCAAGCCGCAGTGCCTCGGCCGACTTCGCACCCTTCCCGGTCTTCGGAGCCATGGCGGAGGCGGTGGGGGAGAGCGGGGGCGTTGGCAGCGACGGCGGCGACGGGGGTGGAGCGCTGCTCTCTTTCGGCTTTGGGAAGCGGAGGGGAGCGGCGGAGATTTCTGAGGAAGGAACCGCAAGTGGCGAAGGTGGGGGAACTGCCCCTGTTTCCCCTGCTTATAAAGAGGAGGAGGCGAACTTACGCTTTTTACGAATAAAGAATCACCCACGATCTCTCCCACGACGCCGCGTTCGACGCGTGCCGTTACGGGAGGGTGCGGTGGATACGGAGTTAGATATGGTGTGGACCCAGGCCGCGTGTGCCCGTGCCCTGTTTTGGGCCTGGCCCAACAGCGCTCAGCACCGTGTGTGGCCCAGGCCCGGGGGCTCCTGTCGCTGTACTAAAGTAGGGGTACCTTAGTATCCCGAACTTGTGCACGGGCAGTCGCAGCACCCCGCGGCAAGGCTTGCCGGGTGCCCGCCAAGATCCTCCGTAGTTCCTATTGATGCCATTCAAGAACAAAGTGTTTTAACTGAGAAGACAAAGCCCCGGCAAGAGGAGCTTGCCGGGAAGGACAAGGCCCCGACAAGAGGAGCTTGCCGGGAAGGCTAACCAAGGCATTTCAAGGAGCTTGCCGCGACGCGCCGCGCGTCCCGGCAAGACCCGGCAAGCGACAAGCTTCCGGGCGCGACAAGACAACGACCGCGGCAAGGCGCTTGCCGCGGCGAAGCCACCACTCTGCGCACACGCTCCAGCGCATCCGTCGATGTGTCGCCCTGAGACCGTTCTAGACACAGCGGCGGGAAGCTGTGCAGCCAAGCGGTGCGAGGTGGCGAGCGGAGATGACGAGATGGCCATCGTGGCAAGCGGTGGCGCCCCTAACGGTCGCTTTTCTGCACTGTTTAGGCGACGCGGACGGGCATTTAATGCCTTTGTCCCCTGCCGTCAGAGTTAGGTAGGATCCACTGTAGATGGCAGTTGTACCAACCACACCTTTTACACTTTTACCCCCGCATGCGTTGCCACCTGTCGGTGACCCCTTGTGCCTATAAAAGAAGGCCCATGCGCAACGTAGAAGGGGTTCGACTCATTCGAAACCAACACACTCTCATGCTCTAGAGCAAGAACATAATACAATCACAAAGCAGCAGTAGGAGTATTATCTCTCCGGAGAGCTCCGAAGCTGGGTAAAAATCGCTCGCGTGCTCCGCCTTGATCCGCTCTTCGTGCGCCCTCCGCTCCCTGCCGCACCGAAAAGGGGCCCTGCCCCATAGGTGCTCGTTTCCCACGACAATCTTGTGCTTGTGATCTCCATCTCCGAAACACCGTCATGACCACCATGGTCACCGGCGCGACATCTTGATCTCCATTGTAGCATCATTGTCGTCTCGCCAACTATTGCTTCTACGACTATCGCTACCGCTTTGTGATAAAGTAAAGCAATTACAAGGTGATGCATTGCATACAATAAAGCGACAACCATATGGCTCCTGCCAGTTGCCGATAACTTTGTTACAAACATGATCATCTCATACAATAAAATTTAGCATCATGTCTTGACCATATCACATCACAACATGCCCTGCAAAAACAAGTTAGACGTCCTCTACTTTGTTGTTGCAAGTTTTACGTGGCTGCTACGGGCTGAGCAAGAACCGTTCTTACCTACGCATCAAAACCACAACGATATTTCGTGAAGTTAGTGCTGTTTAACCTTGTCAAGGACCGGGCGTAGCCACACTCGGTTCAACTAAAGTTGGAGAAACTGACACCCGCCAGCCACATATATGCAAAGCACGTCGGTAGAACCAGTCTTGCATAAGCGTACGCGTAATGTCGGTCCGGGCCGCTTCATCCAACAATACCGCTGTCGGTGTCAAAACCGGCGGATCTCGGGTAGGGGGTCCCGAACTGTGCGTCTAGGCGGATGGTAACAGGAGACAAGGGACACGATGTTTTACCCAGGTTCGGGCCCTCTTGATGGAGGTAAAACCCTACGTCCTGCTTGATTAATATTGATGATATGGGTAGTACAAGAGTGGATCTACCACGAGATCAAGGAGGCTAAACCCTAAAGCTAGCCTATGGTATGATTGTTGTAATGTATGTTGTGTCCTACGGACTAAAGCCCTCCGGTTTATATAGACACCGGAGAAGGCTAGGGTTACACAAAGTCGGTTATAATGGTAGGAGATCTACATATCCGTATCGCCAAGCTTGCCTTCCACGCCAAGGAAAGTCCCATCCGGACACAGGACAGAGTCTTCAATCTTGTATCTTCGTAGTCTTGGAGTCCGGCGGACGATGATAGTCCGGCTGTCCGGACACCCCTTAGTCCAGGACTCCCTCAGTAGCCCCTGAACCAGGCTTCAATGACAATAAGTCCGGCGCGCATAATGTTTGGCATTGCAAGGCGGGTTCCTCCTTTGAATAATCCAGAGAAGATCATGAACACCAGGATAGTGTCCGGCTCTGGAAAATAAATTCCACATTCTACCATAGAGAGAATAAAATGCACATAAGTTCAATCTGCTGACGTATTTTGCGGCATGACGTCACACCACTACCAAGCCTTTACTTGAATCATTTTTTATTATACCACCTCAGCACGTTTAGCGAAGCGGTTTCCTTGACACGTCTTGTCGAAGCAGAGATCGTGCTCCCCTTATTCCGGGATTCTCATCAATACAAGCGTGGGTAACCCAACCGTGCCTGTCGCCATGCCTCCTCCATCGAAGGTGAATCCCGAACGGTCACGGAGACGGCTCTTGGTATTTTCCCCCTTTATAAGAGGACCAAGGCTCGTTTCTTTTCTTCAATCTTCCATCGAATCTTCTCCTTGCTCCAAGTTCCATCATCCAGAGCCCCAGATTCGAGTGCTTCGGATCTTCAACAATGTCCGGCTCCGACCTTCAGGGCCGGTGGATGCCCTCCTCTGTCACGGAGGAGGACGTGCTAAAGCTGCGTGAGGCCAAGTACCTGTCCTACGAGATTTCGCACAGGTTGCCCGCCCAAGGGCAGGTCGTACCCACTCCTGAGCCCGGTGAGTACGTCGTCTTCATATCCCACCTCCGTCGGGGTTTGGGCTTCTCGACGGACCCCTTCGTGAGAGGGCTCATGTTCTACTACGGGCTGGATTTTCACGACTTGGCTCCGGAGTCCATCCTCCATATTTCCGCATTCATTATTGTCTGCGAAGCCTTCCTCCGCGTCACCCCCCACTTTGGTCTGTGGCTGAAGACCTTCAATGTGGAGCCGAAGATGATCGGGGGGCGTCAAGCGGAGTGCGGCGGGGCGGCCATAAGCAGGAAGGCCGATGCCCCGTGGCCCGAGGGCTCCTTCCAAGAGGAGCTCGGCTTGTGGCAGCAGGAGTGGTTCTATATCACCGCTCCGAAGGGCAGCAAGCAAAAGCCGCCGCCTTCATTCCGCCCGGGACCTCCACGCCGATTGATGTCGTGGGTCAACCAAGGGCTCAATTGGGGGCCGTCCGAAGATGTGCCTTTATTGCAGGGCCGGATTCGAGACCTCCAAGCGAGGGAGATCAATCTGGTTGTGGTGATGCAGGTCATGTTGATCAGGCGTCTTCTGCCCTGCAAACGCCGTCCTCTCCGGTTATGGGAGTTCAATCCGGAGGGACCACGAACTCTCCAACACTTCATGGGTATGACGCCCGTGGAGATGTACAAGTTGTTCTTCGGACCGCAGGCGGCGTGTCCGAAATTGACCGAGGACGCAGGCCTAAGCTGCAATCGCCCGGATACACAGGTAAGTAGCTCAAAGTCCGGACGTTCTGTTTGTTTGCTTTTCTGAAATTCGCCTTCTAACCCATTATTCTTCATCAGGAGTGGGTAGCGCGATCGAAGCTGATAAGGTGTCCAGCCCCCCTCCCAGAGACCGCACCGGAGCCCGTGTTGGTCAGAATGTTGGAGGTCGCGCCCATAGAAGGGGGCGGTGGGGAAAATAGGAGAGCTATCACTTCGCCCAAGGGGGCGCCTGAAGAGGGGGGGATCGAAAATCCCTCCTTCCAGGGGGAGAAGAGGACCGCCTCCGAAGACCCGGAGGCCAAAGCCCCTAAGCAGGGAAAGAAATCTTTACCGGAGGGTCCTGCGTTCGGGGAGAGCCCGAACGTACAATCGTTTCTAAAGGATCAGCCCTCCAGCGAGCCGTGAGTAGGAAAAAGGGGGTTCATTAATAAGAAAATACCCCTATTTTGTGCTTCTGTGGATAACCGAAATTTTTACCTTACAGTTCGGATCTGCGGCCTTCTCAGATGAGTTCGTCTTCGGGGGATCTTCGTCCGGAGATGATGGAGAGCGAAACGCCTCCGTCTGCTGCGCCGTCGGACAGGGCAGACGAGCCCGAAGTATCATCACGGAGGGTATCCCAGAGTCCGGTGGGGCCGGAGAGTTCGGCGCCAACTAGTGTCCGGCCGGGGGAGCTGAAGGATCTGCTTGAGAGGGCGTCCATCTCAGAAGATCACCGTGCTTTGATGATTATGGTGATTGGAAGGATTTCGTCCACCGAAAGCGGATTGCATAGTGCCGTCAGGAGTTTGCTGGCGGGATTTGAGGTACGCAAGAACGACGCACCTTTTTGACAGTTTGGCACATAGAAGTGCGCCCTGTATAGATAGTAGCCCCTGAGACTCGGTAGGTTGTCGAAAGCGACAGCGTGCCGAGGATCAAAATCGCAGGTAATGAATGTCGCCATTCCTATGCAGGTGGCGGATAGTCCGGGGGCTAGCCGGACTAGTGGAGTTGTCGAGTTAATGCGGCAACTCGATGTAGCGGATGCGGACATCGCGCTTGTCAACCGGCGACTTGACGAGTCGCAAGGTAAATGAATTCTCCATAGTCACTTATTTAAGGGAGTCAAAGCCCGCTTCTGACAATATATATGCTGTGATACAGACGGTGCTGCTGCTGTGGAGAGCCTTCGGGCCGAGCTTGCTCAAGCTAAGGAGCAAGCCCGAAGGAGTGATGCGGCTGCCTCGAGGGCGGCCGAGGAGTTGAAAGCCGAAAAGGCTGCACACTGCCTAAGCAGGGAAAAGATGGCCGAATTGGCCGTGAAATTGAAGGATGCTGCCGACCGCAATGAGGCTCTTGAAAAGGAGCTCCTATCGGAGCGGGAAGACTTGGGGAAGGCCACCGCCGAGGCCAAGGATGCCTGTTCTGCAATGCGGGCTATGAAGGAGGAGCTGCGCCAGGCCGGATATATTGTGGCTGGCAGGCCTTTTCTGCTGCCTCGCCGGTTTACGGATCCAAAGTATGCCCAACTTGGCCAGCTGTGGGGTCCGGAGGATCCATATATGGACTTAGCGGCAAGTGCGGCTGATGCCGTTGTGCACTTCCGGAGCCAGAAAGATCACAAGACGGAAGAGCTATTTTGGTCTCAATTCCATAGTCCAGATCGTTCACTTCCATTGACTGATCAGTTGGCCGAATGGGCTGAGCTGAACAGGTTGTCCGGACTTGCCATGACTTATATCGTGGCTCATGTCTGGCCAGAGAGGCCCAAGGCGATGAGCTATTTCGGCTTATTGCAGCAATTTCTTGGAGCGGTGCCGCATATCAAGGAGATGAAGCGGTCGGCCTGCATAGAAGGTGCGCAGATGGCCCTTGCCCGTGTGAAGACACATTGGACAGAGATGGATGCCATCGCTATTGCAGCCCAGGGTTCGGACGAAAGCCGGTTACCCGCCGAGCACTATTTTGGGGAAGTTATGCGTGGCGCTCGTGTGATAGAGTCGCAGTGCTCGAAAAATGTCATGTTCAAATGAACGTTTTATCTTGTAAGACAATGATTATGTTGTAACCGCTTTTTATACTTGTGCGTTCCAAGTATTAAAATATCTCCTATGCGGCCGTTTATGTATACGTTTGTATAACCTGAAAGATTGCAGTCTTCGGCTTCAGCCCCCACGCACAAGGTGCGGGGGTGTTCGTAAAAAATAGCGCGTTTTCACACTTAATCCGACGTCCCGGTCCTGTTAAGGAGGTGGTAGCGTAGCAAACGAGGCAATCCGGACTATGATGCTTTATCACTTTCACTTAGCCATTGGAGTTCGAGGGTGGGGCTACGATATAGCTCCTTGGGGCACCGCGCTTCTCCGAATTCGGGGCGCGTGTGTGCCTGACCGGGAAACGGCCCTTCATCAAAGCGGGGAATTCTAAACATTCCTGTAGTCGATCGAGTGGTTGACCAGTCTCTCGCTGTATCATGACAGTCAGTTTTTGGCTTTCTCTACTGAGGTGCTCGCCCAGCCGAACTGGGGCACAATCGCAGTAGTTCTCCTGGTGCCGCGTTAGCCGATGATACGGAACGTAAGGCAGCAAAACACAGGAGCCAGGCAAACCCAATATTTGACCAAAGACATGATTCGGAGCTGATGCATATAAGGCCTAACTCGAGACGCCGAACACTCCCGAAGGTGTTCGGTCTTTATAATAATGGGCAGAACAATGCCCTAAGCCCCTAGTGTCCAGGTACGGACATGGTCCTCTGACGCGGCCGATGCCAAAACGTCAGGCTCCACTTTGGTTATAATGAGAAACCAAGGGATTATAACAACAAGAGACAGTAAAAAAGGTTTACGCAGGGTCTTAATCTGAAAAGAATCCTCGCGACGGGTCCCTACTGCACGTCTGCGCCTGTGTCTCCGTTGTGCCGTTATCCTGGACAGGTGTGCATGTTGTTCATCTGTAAAAAGAGAGGAACTTAGTTTGAAAGGAACTCGTGCGAAAAATATATACGAAAGAAGAAATATAAATAAGTAAAGCGGAGTCTGTATGAGCTCGCTGTTGCTTGTGCACGCAGCCCCTTGTGAAGGGATGTGCGGCTAGGGAGCCCCTAGCTTATTTATGCCGGACTCGTCTGACCGTGTCCGGGGTCTTTAAATGACCCTCGCACTGAAATGATGCCATGTGGACCGGGCATCTTAAGTGTAAGAGATGCGTAATGTGGTATGGCGTTGAAGCGGACAAAAGCTTCTCGTCCCAAGAGTGCCTGATAGCTACTTTTAAATGGGACGATATGAAAGATTAGTTTTTCGCGCCGAAAGTTGTTCGGTGATCCGAACACAACTTCTAGTAATAAGGAGCCTGAGCACTTGGCGTAAGGGCCTGACGTCACTCCTTTGAAGGAAGTGCGGCTGTGTCGAATTTTAGTAAGGTCTATCCCTAACTTGCGGATTGTGTTTGGATACAACATGTTTAAGTCACTGCCTCCGTCCATCAGGACTTATGTAAATTGCAGTCCGTCGATTATAGGATCCAATATCAGGGCAGTCCATCCTGCAGTTCGAACGCTTCTGGAATAATCCAGGTGGTCCAAAGTGATTGGTTTTGATGTCCAATCTCTATGTTCCACTGGGTTGGACCGTGCGAGACCCATTTTAACGGGTGCCGCACTGTTTTTCCGTATTATCACATGAAGTGAATTTACTTCTTTGACCTCTTGTGGGAAATTCTTTTGTTTTCCGGTGCTCTGCTGGTGGGGTTTATCATCTTCGCTTGATGCCTTGAGCCCCTTGTGTTCGGCGTTTAGTTGGCCGGACTGTTTGAAAACCCAACAATCTCGGTGGGTGTGGTTTGCAGGCCTTCCGAGGGTACTGTGGATTTGACATATCCGACCCAAAATCTTGTTTAAGTTGGATAGCTCATCGTTGTTATCCTTAAGAGGCGGTGTTTTGTTGTTTGGCCGTGAGCTTTTGAATCCGGCGTTGACTGCCGTGCTCTTTGGGCTTTTCTCTTTATTCCGGCGCTGCTCTTTTCTGCGCCGTGATTTTCTGTTTCCATCTCTGATCTCGGATGTACTTGGGTCGCTGGTGCTGTGTCTTGCTAGCCAGCTATCCTCTCCCGCACAAAAGCGGGTCATGAGGCTTGTTAGCGCGGACATTGTCCTCGGCTTCTCTTGGCCGAGGTGTCTGGCGAGCCATTCGTCTCGGACGTTGTGTTTAAAAGCTGCTAAGGCTTCGGCGTCCGAACAGTCGACTATTTGGTTCTTTTTGGTGAGGAACCTGTTCCAGAATTTGCGCGCTGACTCTCCGGGCTGTTGAGTTATATGACTTAGATCATCTGCATCCGGAGGGCGGACATAAGTTCCTTGAAAGTTTGCTCTAAACGCATCCTCGAGCTCTTCCCAACTTCCAACAGTGTTTTCTGGGAGGCTTTTGAGCCAAAGACGGGCTGACCCTTTGAGCTCGAGGGGTAAGTATTTTATGGCGTGGAGATCATCTCCTCTAGCCATGTGTATGTGTAGTATGTAATCCTCTATCCAGACTCCAGGGTTTGTTGTTCCGTCGTAGGCCTCTATGTTTATGGGTTTAAACCCTACTGGGAATTCGTGATCCAGCACCTCGTTGGTGAAACATAGTGGGTGTGCGGCGCCCCTGTATTGGGTGTACCGCTGTCTTCGGACACTTGGCGTGTTGCATTGCTTCCTGGGGCCCTTTTCTTTGGCCCGTAAATGGACCTAGCTGGGCCATCTGTCCTTCCAGGGTCATTAGTCGGTTTATATGCGGCGCCGCTTTCAGATTTTGGCCTATCATCTGGCCGTCTATCCAACCAAGCAGCCTCTTTGTTTTTTGATTGTGGGGGCTCTATGGCCTCCTCATCAAATTCTGGCAGTAGCTTGCGCTTCGGGTAGCTCTTTGATTGATGGCCATTGCCGTATTTGTCTGCGGTTTTGAGCACTTTGCTCCACCTCATTCTGAGTGTATCTTCCGCTGTTTTGAGCTTCCGTTTTTCTTTCTTCAAGCTTCTTGCGGTGGCGACGAGTCTTTTCCGAAGGTTTTTATTCTCCGGCGGTGTGTTTGGCGTGAGGTCGTCTGGACTATTGTTTTCGCCGGGCCTGGACTGATTATCTGACTCGTCCTGTTCGGACGGTTGCTTGTCTGTGTGTTCGTCGTCCACTGGTTTGCCCTGCTGTATTGCTGGGAGTTTCCAAAAAAAGGGGCAAAGGTGCATATTCTTCTTGAATAACATAAATTATGTTTTGCAAAAGAATTGCCATTCAGGATTACTCCCTCCCGATGTAGAGAGTAATTTAGTTTCACTGATTGACCAGTACATCATGAGCTACCTTGAGGAATATTGGGTTCCACTCCTGAGATATTTGGATGGGGATTCTCTGAGGAAGCCACGGCGTTTGTCCTTGGATAAATTTACCGGAGAGTTCCTTATTATCTGTGATAGCCAGATGACTCGGAAGGTTCAGACTGTGCTCAAGGGGAGACTGCGTCAAGAGATAGTGGATTTGATTGTTCCAAAATATGTGAACTTCTTGAGAGCACTAGAGGAAAATCCAAGATCTTGGTTCGACAGGATCAGCCGAGAGAAACCGATGTATACTGTGGCGGAACTGGAGCAGGTGATCAGAGGATTATTTGAAAGATAGCAGGAAGCTAGCAGGGATGGTAGGGCTCCAAACCTGTACATGGTCGGTGCAATTATCGTGTACATAAGAGAGCATTTTTATTTGTTGATCCGGACGTGATGCCAAAGGGGTCCATGTATGTAGTATTTTCAGGTGATGAGCATGCTTCCTGTATTAGTAAGATTCAGACTACGATGCTTGGTGCGGCGTATAGTTTCTTTTAGTTACGTGTATGTACTGCTATAGAGAAGCCTAGAGTTCTGTTTGTTCCATGTATAGTTGTAACACTTCAGAAATATATGCACCTTTTGCTGCGCCTGTGCCCATGGGGCGATATATGGTTCAGTCTTTGTCCTCATGCTACCTTGTGTTCCATGTATGGTTGTAACTAGAGAAATATATGTGCGCTTTGCTGCGCCATCGAAGGTATTTACTTCGGTCATTGTTTCTCTTGCTACCTTGTGTTCCATTCTGTTTTAATATTTGGCAAAACTGTGGGTGGTGTTGGCCTGAAGCTCACTCGCAATTGCCGTCTATAGACCCTCGCACCACCATGAGCACAGTACATAGCTCCATCTGCCTGAGACTGTCAAGACCAAAGTTTTAAATAGCGCGCTAAGCATCTTAGCGCCGGACCTCTTTCAAATGCTATAGCATGCTATAGCGGAGCTATAGCGCACTATTTAAAATGTTTGTTCATTTGTTTGGACCAAAGTCTCTTAGCGCAAGACCTTTTATAAACATTATAGCGTGCTATAGCGGAGCTATAGCGGGCTATTTGAAACAGTGGTCAAGACTATCGCCTTGCTGACGAACCTGACCTGATCTGCCCTGTTTCACTCACCAGGAACATTCAAGTTTTCTGTGTTGGTTATGGGCTAATAACAAGCTACTCGCCCGTGACACTTTTAGTAAATGTCTGAATATAATCCATAGAATTTCAAGTATTTTCTGTGCTGGGCCTGAAAACTGTAGTCCACCTTTTCCTTCAATTTGCACTAAACATGATCTTGGCGTTGGCGTCCGAAATTCAACAGTAAGAGCAACTCCAACGGGGTGATCCAAACGGACGCGCGCTTTGTCCGCTTTTTGTCCGTTTGGGTCGGCCAGGCGGACATGCGCGTCCGCATTCTGAAATGGGTCGGCTTGACCGCCCAATAGGAGGTTGACTCAAAATGGGCCGGCGTGAAAAAAAGAACAAATCGCACAAAATAAACATAAATAAACATAAATAAACATAAAGTGGCCGGTTAAACGCCGGCCAAAGTCCACTTAAACATTAATTAAAACATAAAAAAAAGTCTGCGCCCACCGCTACCGCCCCGCACGCTACCCTAGACGTCGTCGCCCTTGCCCTTACCCTTGGCGTCGACGCTGCCGTCGCTATTGCCGGTGAGGTCGACGAAGACGGGAGCAGGGCCAGCCCACCCGAACGCTGCCAAGGCAGCCTCCTCCGGTGTCTGCTAGGGCGGCGGCATTGCAGCTAGCCACACGCGCTCCTCCTCCTCCTCCTCGAGCTGGAGCGCCTCCGCGTCGCTTTGGAGCATGGCCTCGAGGCGCCGGGGGTGCCCTTGCCTTTGCCATTGCTGCGGCCGAAGAGACCCATGGCGCGCTAGGGTTTGCTGTCGCCGGCCAGGAAGCAAAGGAGTAGTGGGGGGCCAGATGTGGACGGAAGAAGTGGATGAGGCTGGCCCCTGCCGCACGCGTGCTTAAAAAAGGACGCTTCCACTGGCTGACTAGTGGGCCCTCTGTTGGTAGTCGTCATAAATAAGACGACGGCTGGTGGTTGGGTGGCCTACAGGTGGGGACGCGGCGGACGCCGAGGAGACGCGCGGCGCGTCCGCGCCGACGCATTCCAGGCGCAATTTTGGGCCGGAAATGGGTCGACGCGGATGCCAGGCGGACGCGATTTGCGTTTGGGTCAGCGTGTTGGGCCACCACTTTTGTCCGCGCCAACCCAAACGGACGCAGACGGACGAAATGGGTCGTCACATTGGAGTTGCTCTAATCCCGGCTCATATTTTGAAACCAACCATTGACCCAATGCCGAGGAACCCCCAAACCGACTGAATTCATATGTATGCTCATAAGTGCTCCCTCCACTTTTGAATGGTTTGGCCATCCCCAATCAGTTATAACAACACTTGCCCCCTAATACAAAATTTCTGCCTCCGTCGCTGAATACAGAAAATAGTTCCCCCTTCCTCTCTCGGTCACTCCTGCGAGTGACGCGGAGGGGAGACCCTAGCCACCGGCCGTAGGCCCCCTCCTCATCCCCACCTCCCTCCTCGCTGTCGTCGGCTCACGCTGACGGGTGAAGTTCGATTAGCCTCAGGGGTGGCGGGGCCTTTCTTCCCCCAGCTAGGTGGTCGCCGACGCAGGTCAGGTAAGCGGGCGGCAGCGCGACACTGGCAGAGGGTGCGACAGTGGGTGGTGAGGTCATTGCTTGGCGGCGGCGTGTTGGGCTCTGTACTGTCTCGTGCGGGTGCACTTGGAGTGGCGGCGGCGGCCATTGTCGTGGAGCGCATCGGCCCCCTTCGGTGGGTGGCTGATGCGGGGAGCACCGCTCTTGGCGGATTTGCGGCCATTGTGGCTGCCTCCCGGGGCTTCCCCGTTTGCCCTTGGAGCGGATATGACGATGGTGGCTCCTCTCGTGTGCTTCTTCCTTCCTCGTCGGTCGGCAGTGTCGGCGTCGCTGTTGGCCAGATCTGCCGGTTGGTGGGGCTAGAGGGTCTGGTAGGGCAGGATCGCGGGAAACTCTTGGTTGGTCGCTGCGGTCACGATGCTGGCGAAGCTCCGGTGTCATTCTCCTTCTTGAAGGTGGATTCACAATCCCTCCCTCGTCCTTCCCTCTCCATCCCAAGCGAAAACCCAAAATCTCTGGATTGAGTGGTGACGGCGCTCCGACGTTGTTTTTCTTCTTGAAGACACCACCTTGGGACAACGGGGTGGTGGTCGACGCTTCGGCGCGAGAGGTGGTCTACTGGATATCTTAAGTGGTGTTCATGTTCGTCTGCTTGAGGTTGAAGTTGGGCGTGCAAGCGGCTTTGGCGATGTTGGGGTGTGCCGCTACGTGGGGCGGTGGCTGTGCTTGTCGTCCTCTCCTCGGCAACCAGTTGGTCCTGGTCATGCGAGCTCAGGGGTGAGCGACTCTACCCGTCGATGGTGTAGTGTCCTCCGAGCCAAGACTAGAGGCGAGGGACCTCTTCGAAGGTAGAGAAGGATGGCGGACCATCAATGGATTGCCTCAAGGGAGATAACTGAGCGTGACAATCTTCCTGCAACAGGCTACTACCTCGGCTTAGTCGCGCCGTGTGCTCCGAGGGCGTCGATGATCAAGCTTGCGCTTGTGCATTTGATGCTTGTTAGTGGCTCATTTGGTACCATGTGTCTTTGCTATTTATGTTTTTTTAGTCTTTTGTTGCTTTGGCATGTTGAACTTGGGGTGCGGTGGTCGGTTTATATACTAGGTACGCATACGAGGCGCTGGAACCGTTTCCTCTCAAGCCAGCTCGGAAGAAATGAAATACTGGCGGGGCGTTGGCCACATCAGCACTCTTCACCTTTTGACTCGGCGGCGGGAGCGGTGAGGAGGAGCAAGCAGACCACCGTCTCCTCCTTTCCGACCCCCTCCTCCCCTCCCCGCCACCAGCACAAATCGTCGCTCGTCGGCATGGCGGATTACGCTCCTCCCGCGAGGACCACGCACCCCCTCTACTCCTACGGCCCGCTCGCTCGCTCTGCCCGGAGGCCTCGTCGCCTGCCTGGGTCCCCACCAAGGTGCGCGCCGGCCCCCGGTGGGGGATGGAGCCGATCCGATCTGGGGGATTCCTCCCCGCCTAGAACTGGACCCGGCACGTACAGGTGGCCGCGGTGAAGGGCGCCTCCGACGAGGAGGAGGAGAGCGACCACCCTCCAAAGCAGGGGATGGCCGTCTCTTCTTCCCCGGTTCGACAGCTTCGACAAGGCGACGACCTGCTGCACAGGTATATACTCATCCTTCCTTTGATCAGAGCATCTCCAACAGCCGCGCTAAACTAGCGCCGCGCCGCAAAATAGGCCTTTTTAGCGCGCGCGCGCAACGTGGCGGCTCGCTCCAGCGGGCGCGCAAAAACGGCGCGCGCGCGATAACGGGTTGGGCGCACGGTCAAAAACACTTATCCGCGCGGTGTATTTGGAGCGCCAGCTATAGCGCGCAGCACACTCGCGCGCTCGCGCCCGCACTCTCTCCCTCTCCTCGTCCTACGCCCCCGCGCGCGCCGGCGCCCTGCCCCCCGCCATGGACGCGCACACCGGCGCCCCGCTCACCCCGCTGTACATCCGCGACCCCCCCCCCACGCCGCCGCCGCCGCAGTCGGAAATCCTAGCGCGGCGAGCGCTGGCGTCGCCACCGCCGGAGCTCCGCCGAGCGTCGGCCTCGCGCGCAGCCTCTTCTTGCCGCCGCGGATGACTACGGCGCCGGCGCCGGGTGGTGTCGCGCCGGCGCCATCCCGTGTCGCCGCCGCACCGTCGAAGAAGGTACCCAATGCGGCGCGGGCGAAGAAGGGCAAACCATCCGCGAAGAAGAACAAGGCGGCGGACGGCTCCGGCATGGCGAGGGGGAAAAAGCTTGCAGGGCGTTCGACGGCCGCGGTGGCTACCGAAGCGCCAGCGAGCTCACTCGTTGAGCTGGCCGCCGACGCGCACCACGTGTTCGACGAAATGCCCCCAAGGTGAAAAAATTTCCAAGTATTTTTTTCTTCTTATTTGTTCAATGCATCATCATTTTACATATAGATAGCTTATTTGCATTATTCAAAAAAATTGTAGTCTCAACAATGATGCATACATGTCCACTATGGGTGTTGGGTCCAACAATTCGCATTGGTCTCAAACCAATGACATCCATTTCGAAGACCATGAGTTTGAGATGGACGAGGAGGGTGAGGGAATTGTCGAGGCGCCGAGAGGAAGAGCGGGCAATTACTCCACCATCGATGACAAGTTACTATGCTACACTTATTTGCATGTGTCGAAGGATCCATCCATTGGAGATGATCAAAGTAGAGACGCGTATTGGGGGCGAATGACAGAACACTTTAATGCTCACAACAAGAGTGGAATTTACCGCTCCGAGAGATCACTTCGGTCCCGATGGTCGACAATCAACTCGGATTGTCAAAAGTGGGCGGCCGCGCAAAAGTCGGTGGACAAGATTAACCCAAGTGGCACAAATGAGGATAATCGAGTAAGTGGCATCTCATATATGTTCATCATACTTGTTTTTGGTGACCGAAGTGCTAACTTGTTTTGTTTTTCTTGTAGTACAACATTGCACAAAACTTGTTCAAAGAAGAGACAAGGACAACCAAGAAGGGGAAGATCAAGAAAGGCAGGATCTTTACCTTGCCTCATTGCTATGAAGTGTTAAAGGATGATGAGAAATGGAAGAAGCGTGATGGTTTGGAGGATTTGCATTTGAGCAACAAACGGAAGCGAGCAATTGAGATGAATGATGATGAGGAGGAGGATGATGCATCAAGTGATGACGGCAAGAGAAGCCCCACAACCAACTCGGTTTCATACTCGAAGCCAAAACGACCGGATGGGTGCAAGAAAGACAAAACCGAAAAGAAGAAGAAGAAAGGAGATGATGAGCTCAAAAATGATATGGAAGCTATTGTGAAGGCAAGGGTCGAAGCGAATGAGGTGAGGAAAATGGCAAGGAACCAAGATGCCGTGGCCGAGGAGAGGAGATTGGCGGCCGAGGAGAGAAGGGTGGCGGCCGAGGAGAGAAAGGTGACTTTGGAGGAGAGGAAAGTGAGCAACGAGGAGCGAGCTAAGTTGTTGGAATGGGAGAAGCACTTGTTCTTCATGGACACATCTAACCTCAATGCGGCGCAAAAGGAGTATGTCAATCTTGCCCAACAAGAAGTCTTGATCCGAAAAAGAGTC
Source organism: Triticum dicoccoides (assembly GCF_002162155.2). Classification (NCBI taxonomy): domain Eukaryota; kingdom Viridiplantae; phylum Streptophyta; class Magnoliopsida; order Poales; family Poaceae; genus Triticum; species Triticum dicoccoides. The sequence goes on from NC_041383.1 coordinate 20,006,466, forward strand.
TTGGTTCGTGCAATGGGTGGCGATGGCCTCGGCGCCATGGGAGGCATGGGTGGCCTCGGCGCCATGGGAGGCATTGGTGGCTTTGGAGGCATGGGAGGCATGGGTGCACCTCCGGCCGCCATGGGAGGCATGGGTGGCTTTGGAGCACCCTCCGACGCTATGGCCGCCATGGGAGGCATGGGTGGCTTTGGAGCACCCTCCGACGCTATGGCCGCCATGGGAGGCATGGCTGGCTTTGGAGCACCCTCCGACGCTATGGCCGCCATGGGAGGCATGGGTTTTGCTTCTCTCATGGGAGGCATGGGTGCACCTCCAGCCGCCATGGGTGCACCTCCGGCCGCCATGGCTTCTCACACACATTTCCATGAAGATGCCGTTGAAGATCTTGCCAACACCGTCGGAGCTTCACATGATGCGGTGCGTGATGAGGATAGGGAGGAAGGTTCATCTTCGGAGGCGGAAGAGTCGTCTTCGGAAGATGAGGACGAAGACGAAGAAGAGGAAGATGAAGATGAAGCTTGATGTGTCTTTCATGTCTTGAACTTTTAGTTTGCATTTGAACTTGGTTGGATGAACTTGTGGGCATGATTTTGATGAACTTGTGGGCATGAACTTTTATTCATCAACTTGTTTGTGTCAAATTTTACATGTTCATTTTTGTCCAAAATATCCATATATGCAAAATGCCCGGCGAGTCGCGCGCGCTGCATTTTAGCGCGCTGCTGGAGCGGCGCGCGCGCGCTGCATTTCAGCGCGGCTGCTGGAGCCAGCGCGCAAAATCAGCCGCAGCGCGCGCTAACAGGTTTTTTGCGCGCGGCGCTTTAGCGCGGCTGTTGGAGATGCTCTCAGATTCCACACGCACTCATCAATAGTCAAGTCATTTTTTCTTCCTGCAGTGCTGTGTGTTCGATCCGATTCCCTACGCACTCATCCTGATCCTGTCGTGTGCTTCCTTTTGTTGCACGACTGCACTGCTCAACTTTTGGCTAGTACTCCCTTCATTCTAAATTACTCGTCGCAGAAATGGATGTATCTAGAACTAAAATACATCTAGATACATCCATACCCGTGACAAGTAATTCGGAATGGAGGGAGTACGTTCTACCGTACAGTAGAGGGACCGTTCTACCGCACAGTAGAGGGACCGCACATCAGTTATTTTCTCTGCCTTTTCCTTTTTTTGCCGTAAAACAGGGGTCCTTCTCTTGTTAGTACTGCTGTTCTTTTATCGAAAGAGGCTTTCGTCCCGCTTTATATATAAAGCACCGATCAACAAGCATCCAGTACAAACGCACACCACCGCAACACACGCACACACCCAGGACAGGATACATAGGCGCTGAGCGCAGCCACATCACCCCTAGCACTACCACCACGAAGAGATGAAACTACATATGACGAACCATGTGCTCCAAGGCGGCGCCTTCAGGAAGGGTACGACACCGGAGCGCCGCCACCGCCCGATCCAAGGATCAGAGTTTCCCCTGAAGCCGCATGATGGGCAATGAGAGCCGCGACGACGCCTTCAAGAAGGGAACGATCTTCGTCGCCGCCGGTCCGTCCGAAGATAGAACAGGTTTTCACCTCGGCCAACACTCACCGCCACCGAACGCCACACCCCGGCAACCACGCCGCCCACACTGCCATGGTGACCAGGCAACACCAAGGCACGGGCTCTGCCCAAGAGCACCGCGTAACCACCACCAGGACCGCCGCCCCGGCATCCAAGACCTTGACACCACCTCACCCGAAACCCGCCACAACCCCAATGAAAGAGACGAGCGGAAAGGTCCCACCTTTCGCACCCCTGGGCGGCCCCCAACGCCGAGACCCAATAGGCCGGCCAGAACTGGCATCCACCAACCCGTCCTGCTGCCCCGAGCGTGAGACGGGCTCGATCCTACAACACTGAGAGGGGGACGAGGTCAGTCCCGCTGCACCGTGCGCGAGACGAGCTCGATCCTGCAGCACCGGGCGTGAGACGAGTGGTGGACCGTAGCTGGGAGAGGACAAACCCTATGATGGGAGTAGCGCCCAGGCGACGAGGAGATGGGGCGAAGGCCGAGACGGTCCGAACGCAGACGAGTCGACGCCCGAGAAGCCGGCCGCTGCCGCGGGCAGATCCGTCGAGCCACCGTGAAGCCGCCACGACACCGGGAGGCCACCATGCTGGACCTCCCCACGCCGCCGCCCACGGCTGGAGTAGCGACCATGCCTGACCACTGCCCAACCCGCGTCGCCCGGCGAGCTCCAAGCGCCGGAGCCGCCGGGCACGCACCACCGGAGCCACGCGCTGCCGGCCGACCCCCAACGCCAGATCCGGCCAGCATGCATCGCCACCACCGCCACCAACCACACCGCTGTTACCTCCGTCAAACCGCACGGAGGTCCCAGCTGACCGCAGCCCAAGCCAACCGAAGCCCCTGGCACCAAGAAGCAACAGCCGGCCGCCGCCCCCAGTCCGCACCACCCCCGCCACCACCACGCCTCCCCTACCCCCGCAAGCAGCAGGGAGGAGACAGCCGTGGGCCTTGCTGCCCGCAGCCCCGGCCAGCCAACGGCCTTTGGCGCCAGACCCAGCCAGATCTGGACGCGGACGACCCCCGCGCCACCACCAGAAGGACGCCGCTCCGCAGCCACCGCGCGTCGACAAGGAGCTAGAGCGCCGCCACCTGTAGCCAAGCCGAGGAACGGCCGCCCCGCCTGCGCGCCACCGCGCCGCCAGGCCCAGCGAAAGCCTGACGCCCCCGCGCGCCGTTCGGACCCGCGTCCTGCGCCGCACGCGCCTAGAGGGAAGAACGCCCCGCCGCCACCTATGCCGGCCGGGCTTTGCCGGGCGGCGCCGAGCGGCGGCGGCGGGGGAGGAAGACCGGAAGGGGAGGCCTGAGCTGCGGCGGCTAGGGTTTGCCCCCGAGGGGAGGCCCGATCTGCTGCTGTTCTTTTACACACTTTGTGAATCCCCCATGATAAACAGGGGTCATTCAGAATTCCTCCATGATAAACTGCCTAGCAAATCTTTCCTAAAGGAAAACTACCTAGTGAATCCCCCTGTCTGATGCAAACAACCAAGACAATCTTATCTTTTGTAGACCAGCTATTTTTGTTTCAACTGGGTCGGAGGTTTTGACTCCTTGCTATTATGGCACACACATACAATATCACTTGGGATCCCATGTCACTTCAAACATCTGTACAAAGACGTATTTGAGGATTTTTTTGACAGAAAAACGGCCTATCTGAACTCACCTTTCCATTGAAAAACATATTGATTCGGCCCATCTGAACCCAGGCTGCTTTGGAAGGAAAGGAACAAACACATGTTCAGCAGGCGCAGGGCGTTATCTTTACCATCCTGAAGAAGGGAGGCTGTGGAGGATGTGAGGAGCCATGGAGTAGTATAGATAGCGTCCTGTGCCATAATTTCCAGTTCACAGTGAATAGTACTGTAGGTCGTTCCTTTCTTTTCCATCCTGTAGGTTGTTCAATAGAGAAAGGAGAATGGCGCAGGACATTATCTATAGTACTTTCCATCCTCAAGAAAGAAGAATGAGTAGCGAATCAATGTTAGTTCAAGCCTTTCAGTAGGCAATAATACTTTTATTCTCAACAGCAGTCATATACTCCCTCCGTCCAGAAATACTCGTTGGAGAAATGAATGTATCTAGACGTATTTTAGTTCTAGATACATCCATTTTTATCAATTTCTCCGACAAGTATTTTCGGACGGAGGGAGTACTAACTAAAGAAAAAGGAAAGGATGCATATACATCACCCTGTTGCATTTTAAAACATTGCATCAGTGTCAGGTTATCCAAGCCAGATGGCATTAGCGTAGCAATTGTCCAAATTGAGCCTTTTCAAACCAAAAGGCATAGTTGTACCTGCTTTAAGCCAGGTACATTATGAAAATGTATATATATATTTCAAATCTGGAAACCTACAGTTTTGTTTTTGTTCCATGTTTAGTTGTAGCTAAGGAAATATATGCGCGCTTTCTTGCGCCATCGGGGGATATTCTGTTCCATGTCCGGTCATTGTTTCTCTTGCTACCTTGTGTTCCATGATGCTAATATTGGCAAAACTGTGGATGGTGTTGGCCTGAAGCTCACTCTCGATGGCCGTCTATAGACCCTCGCACCACCATAAACTCATTACATAGCTCCATCGGTCTGAGATTAATTGTCAAGAGTATCGCCTTGCTGACAAACCTGACCTGATCTGCCCTGTTTCACAGACCAACAACATTCAAGTTTTCTGTGGTGGTTATTGGCTAATACAGTAACAAGCTGCTTGCTCGTGACAGTCTTAGAAAATGTCAAAATAGAATCCATAAAACTTCAAGTATTTTCTGTGCTAGGCCTGAAACGATACTCCACCTTTTCCTTCGATGCACCCGCTAGCTAGCATGCACACATGGTCAAGCCACTAACGACTAATCACTCTGTGTCTCTGTTAGCTAGCTACACACGCACACAGTAGCTTTAGCACTTATGCATACTAGACCACATATCACATGGGAAACTTATTTTATTTTATTTTTTTAACATTTTCATCATTTTCTTTTAATTCTTTTA
>NC_041383.1:20011387-20018575 GCF_002162155.2 Triticum dicoccoides
ACCCCATTAGTCCCGGTTGGTGCCACGAATCGGGACTAATGGGCATCGCACCCTTTAGTCCCGGTTCGTGGCACCAACCGGGACTAAAAGGTCCAGACGAACCGGGACAAATGGCCCACGTGGCCCCTGGGCGCACGAACCGGGACTAATGCCCATTACTCCCGGTTCTAGACTGAACCGGGACTAATGGGCTAAACCGAGGTGGACCATAGCCCTCTTTTCTACTAGTGCTCTGAGGACATCCGAAGTGGACAATCTTAAAACCAATACCCATCGACCATGTAGAGCCCTCGGACGGGATGCAGAAGCCTCGGAGCAGCGAGGTAGAACCCTCAGGTGCGAAGCGGAACCCTTAGAGCGGTGAGGTAGACCCCTCGAAGTCGTCTCAAATTAGGCATATGCTTGAGGGTATGACTCGTAACTCCACCAAAAATCTCTTCAACCAGAGGTTCATTGATTGGCTGCCCGGAGGCTAAGATGATCTTGGCTCGAATTTGTTCCACGCAGATCATGTTCAACGGAAGCGACGAAGCCTCGACGGTCGCAACCTCAGCTACAAGATGTTTTTGAGCATGTCCGGCCCAAGCCAGCGCGCTAGACTTGTGTTTTGTGCGAGAAACTAGTGACTCGGCATCACTCATTGTTGTCATCACTCGGACTCACCAGGCCAGTGGTCCATCGCACTGGATTCCTATAGCGCGTACAATCACATAGTATTCACATCCTTTTTTGAAAGCCTGAAATACAATTTCTAAAAGTTAGAAAACGAAAAAAAAATCCAAAAGAGGAAAGCGTGTGGAAGGGAAAGCTTTCCCAAAACAGGTTGTCCTAGTTAAACCCTTCATGGTGGGCTGTCATTGGCAAAAGCAGATATGACTTCCATGCAATCATCCAATCTTAGATGGATAGAACTGAACAGTTGCCCCGAGACCAACGGTCCTTGTGTTGAGTGTTAAGTAAACTAAGTTTGGATGGCCAATTTGTTGCATCATAGCATCCAAAAGCACTTTTTCCATCACGGCGGACTGATGACAGAGAGGAAGACAATGTAAGCAAGTGTTGAAAGCTTTATTCTACATGTGTCTATATATCTATAATTTTTTGTGACAAAAAGATTACTGATAAACACTTTTAGTTGTAAGTGAATGTGTAGTTCGCATGTACAATCTCAAACTCTTGTGGTTTAGACATGGTAGTAAATATGAAGAGACATGTGCATATACCAACAGATGATAAAAAATAAGAATAATAGGGTTTTAAGCTTGCTTTTCTGTAGAGGATAAAGCATGTACTATCTGTTAGGTACCAACAAAATAGCACCTTTACATGTATGTATGACGACGTATCAATCGACTTTTAAGTTGTTGATTACGAACCATATACGCATCAAGGACCGATAGCTTGACCAAAGAAGGAACTTCATTAGCATTTGCCAGATCAGGCTATAGAAGCAAAAACAAAGTACCATCAGGTTGATCTCTAATTTTCATCGAACTAACACAAGGGCATTTTACACTGCCCGCCAGGCCGCCACCACTATTGTTGTCCGTAAACAAATGTTTATCTACTATTGTACTCAGGTTAACTTGAATCAGCCAGCATGAATCAGACATTTCTGAAATGGGCATCAACAGATCAACATGGTATGCATCTACATGAGACGACCAATCTTTTCTTGTTAAGAATGACACAAATATTGACCTCAGTGACGGGCAATAACTATACTGCTACATCTGCTTCACAAGTAAAATTTCTCTATCTTTGACCATGTCTCTAAGGAACAACATTAGCTGGAAACTGAAATAATACTGTGATGTTGGTCAAGGTTTGCGTTGAAGTGGGTGAAGCGGTCTGATTCAGTGATGATCCACCAGAGGAAGTGACGTGCTGGTGCGATGCATATAGGGGAGGTAGCGGATCTTGCGGGTGAGGGAGCAGATCTTGCAATCGACGTTGAGGTACATCAACGATGGACTGGAGGAGACAGGGTGAGTGAGAGATGGTTTGGTACACGGAGGGGGGAGGAGGGGACGAATAAGGTCAAGGCATTAGCAACCTGGCAAGTGGAATTCAATCCTATAGTTGGATAGTTCCAGTGGATTTTACTATATAGTTTTGTAGCTTTAATTAGTGAAAAGGCCTCAATTGGTTTCTGCAACATGCTTGTCTGTTGGCAGCTGGAGCATACTTGGCAAATAATGGGCCTTGCCGTGAGTGGTGGTGGGTGACCTCGACGAGCAGGGCAATGGCCAGATACGAGTCAGGCACCAAAGATGACTGGAAGCACTCAAAAAAGTTTACCACGCTAGAGCTATGTCAGGTACCTACTAATTACAAAAAATGAATTTTAGTGAACAGGAGAATCTTCACCTGAGATTGAAGTAAGAAAATGGGATTAGTTCACCTTTGATCTGCAATAGCACATTAGGAATACCCAATTTATTCTTCAATCATGCAAGTACCCAGGACAAAAACACTTCCAGCTCATTGGTGAGCAACCTTACCAAAGCTCCTGCAAATTGGAAAACTATGATTTCAGGAGGGTAAATGACACCAATAACTATCAGGCATAGCTCCCAGTATGAAGTTGGTACCATTTGCACATTTGGTACTAACAACAGCTCTAGTGATAAAGAAAGATGCAGTGGTATATGAAGAATTCTGTAGGGCAGAAATAAATGTTGCTTTTGTACATCTCTAGTCTAGAAAGAAATGATATATAGTAGAAATACTAAATATTACAGGGCAAAAGAAATTACTACCGTCCATACGCGAGAGGTGACTGAGCTTAATGCCTAGCAAACTATTTAAGCCTACACACACATAGCAATGTTAAGATCTCCATGTATTTCTTGGAATGGAAAAGACCTCTGGATTTTATACAAAAGCATGATACAATCTGTTTCTCCATTTTTGAACTCATTTCAAATGACTTCAGTAAGAAAAAAATTAGTTCTTATCTCGCAACTCATTGAAACAGACAACCTGGCATTACATCAAGGTGACCACCTCGGGTTGCGAAACATGGCCTATAATAATATGACAGTAAACACGTATTCATATGAACCTAGGCAGCAATAACCTCTGATAGGAGGAAGGGGAAGACCAAACATGAATTATAGAGGACCTCTGGATAGGCCATTGGGCACTAATTGCTCTAAAAGCACACAAAAAGTAAGTTGACACCAACAGAATACAGTTGCATCACTTCTCATGCACCAAGTAAAGCAGAAATGAGTGAGCAAATCAAACAAATATTCACTCAAGGAGATCAGATCCAATTGGCTAAACACATATTGCAGAGATAGAGTCCTAGTTTTTACCTCGCCTATTTGTGGCCAGTAACCCCATGAGAATCTCATCTCGTGCATCAAAATCCTATGACCCCCACTCCAAGCATAAAGGCCAAGACCAACAACGGCGGAGGATCTGTGAAAGGCAAAGAAAGTGAGAGAAGCACCCTGGTCTGAACCAATCCAACATAAGAATGTGGCCATTTAATCAAGAACAAATAACTGTGAGCGCGTTTTACTGACAAGCTAGATCAAACATCATTAAGAAGAAACAATCTTAAACATTATATTGAAGTAAACATTAGGAAGTGCTTCAGTATTGACTTTTATCTAAAATTCTAAACAGGGGAACACCTGGGCTTTACATTACATAGTTCAGTAGAGATCATGAGCCACCACTGCATTGATATAATACGCTCACATAATTTGGTTGATACCATATCACACTTGCAAAGGGAGAGACAGAGCACACTTATAGTCACATAAGAATCCTTTCTTTCACAAGTTAATCCATAGCTACTGACTTCTATGCCCAATAATCAGATTATGAGATTAATACAATGAAGATGCAAACTAGTTTTCATGATCCAAGGGTAAATTGTTCCTGCTGGGACATATGTTTTGACTTGTAATTAATTATGAACAGAATATATAATCGAAATTCAATCAAGGTTTATATCCAGTATGAAATAACACTCATGAACATAATCTAAAGAGGTAGCCAGTAGTATGTGGGGAGAAAGAACTACGCGGCACATGACAGCTAGAGCAGCAAAGAAGAAACACGGCTTACCTATTTCCAGAGTTAACATCAGAAAAGCATGTATCACCAACCTGGAAAAAGTAGGGAAAATGTTACAAAATTCAAATATATATTGATATTAAGTAAGAACACATAACTCATAATAGCCATTCCCGCCAGCACAAGATCTGAAGCTGAAAACCAAAATAACTCATCTCATTAAGGTACCTCATGCTGCCGAAACAGACCAAACACAATCACAACAAGAAGAATGCATGGTCATAAATGTCTCGAGACAAGAATTAGATTATGGATAATTGCGGACATTTGTCGGTACGTAATCTGCTTCAGCTAATCGGTCCAGATTCTCCATGAAATACTGTGCACTGCCAGGAACTTGCAGCACACTTCCACACAAGTAAGTTTGGTACAGATGTATTTCTTTAAAATAAAGCTGGTTGTTTGACAGTATACACATTTACAGAAATACGAACTTCTTTTCAACTGGATGGATGGATCTTTCCATAGATTTACTACATCCTGTATGACTTCTTTGTTAAGGGGAGGGTAATCCAACCTGATTTCTGATAGTTTTTCTCCAATCTCCTAAAGATAGGAGAGCAGTACACTATAAATAAACAAACTTCATAATCTCAATAATACTTTATACTTGACAAAGTCTGTACCGTAGTAGCCTTGCGACGACATGAGCAACAATATATTTCAGTTATGAGAAGAACACCGTATAAAGTTAGTATTCTTTCTCTGAAGAAATCAAGTGTAATAACAAGCAAAGAGTATATATTCCTCAGTTATGAGAAGAATAATAATTTGTGGGAAATCAAAGAAGTGATACATAAAAAGGACAGGTTAGAGACCAAACTTTGTATACTTCATTTGGTTGAATCATCTAAAGTTGAATGCATATCCGAGAATGACGGTGGAAAAGGAGCAAAACACAATACTACAGCAGAGCGTAAAGCAGGTGCAAGGTCTGAACAAGTTCGATGATAGCCTAGTTCTAAGTGTTAACTGTAATGCTGCTTCAGCTGTAACAAGTTGTTCAAGTTGCAAGATATTGGTGTTTAAGGCCAGCCCAAATGTAACTCTACTTACTGAACAAAATAGGATGTACGAACCTGATTATCAGGTAAAATAACATATTTTGAAGACTGGTTCCATTTGGGCAAGCTCTTTGGCTCCATCATACAGTATCTACGCAAATTAAACTCATTACTCAGGAGAAAACGTGCAAACACACTTCCAAAGGAACATCATAAAGCTGCCTACACCTTTGCATGAATAGGAACTGGGTTGCCCAGAAGTACAAACGCTCAAATGTAGACTCTCATACCACCCATGATTTGCTCCCTTATGTCCTTTCCATATGCACATACCTCATAACTTATTTTATTTCATACCTGAATCACTTAGCTCCCGAGCCTTTGACAGCGATAACAACCATATGACCGATGAAGTAAGCTCCAAAAAGCATACCAAGGGAAACTAAGAACATGACAAATAGTGCTTCCCTGGCATTCACATTTACATCATGAACGTCTCCAATGCTGGGGAAATATGTCGGTAGCAGTTAAGGATTCAGGGCACATTTTCAGTTTCTAAGAAAAGGGAAAGTAAAGTCTCGAACTGTGTGTTCAACATGAGATTAGAACTTTATAATTACAAGTCAGTGGGAGACTGTCCCACTGTCCTTTGCTCCTAAAAAACATGAGATTAGAACTTACCAACAGTTACCATGGCGAGAATAGGAAAATGTGATCATTTCAAGGAGATTCATTTGTCAGGGTTTATTTTTTATCATGCTAAATTTGTGAAGTTTTTCTACGAGACAGAGAAGAAGGGGAGTGTGAGCAACAAAGCTGAGTACCTTGTTGCATGCCTTTCTTCTTGCTCCTACAGGAGCACAGCGGAGGAGGGGTTGGAGCGGAACGCGGTTGGGAGACGAATGAGGCCGATGGGGAGTCGGCAGCACCAGCGCCACGGCCAAGCAAACTGCTTGTGCAGCCGAGGGGATTGTGCCAAACAAGCAATCTGTCCATGATATGCAAGCTGCGGCTCCACCTTAAGTTGATCCTAAAATCAACTTTGGAGTGTAAATCACAACAAAAATCTTTTGACAAAAGATTTTCCCTGAATTTCTATGAATATCCAACGATTGGAGATAGCTACTAACCAGCAGAAATAGAATTTGAGACTCAGCTCACACCCGAGGGAAGCAACAGTAGAAGCGGCATATGCAGATGACGAGGAGGGCAGCCTGTCCTTCTGGCGCATCCTTCCTCTCTCTCCCATGGCCTCCCGCGGCGGAGGAGGCACCGACGACCGAATCGACCTAGTCCGGGTCAAGCTCGTCCTCCCGCGGCTTCCAGCGAGGGCTCTCAGTGCTAGCCTGGGGTGCGACGGAGGAAAAACGGTGGAAGAGAAGGACGGACGGACGGAGGTGCGAGAATGGGACGGAGCCGGCCTCCTCTGCGGCCTGCGCTCCTCCTACTGAGGACAACGGTGATGGCGCCGTGGACTACCACGGGGAGAGGAGGGAGCTGCAGCGTGCGGCGGCGGGGGAGGACAGATGGAGGAGTCAGGAGGCGGCGGCGGCGGCGGCGCGGTCTAGAGACAGAGAGGGCCGAGTAGGAAGGGGAGAGTGGCGACTGCGGTTCTAGGGTTCGTGCCCCTCCCTCTTCTCTATCCGGCGAGCGTGCGGGGCGTCCAATCGCACCACAAAATCGAGAAAAATCAAGCGGATACCGACAAAGTTTAGAGTTAGGCCCATGCGTCATCTGCAGTAGAATCAAAATCAAAAGTGAAAACTGTAAAAACTGGTGGACGATAGAAAAGAAGCCAGCGCTGCAAACTCACATGGATCGAACGGTAGACGAAGCTACGCACCGGAGGTGCCCTGGTTAGGCGGGTTGCCTAGCCTGGTTTATATGTTCAATTTATCTATCCTCACAGCTAGCCAGCTACGTTTACTTATTGCTAGCTAAACCAAGCCATCGACTTACATGCATGCATGATCAGTGTTGAAGCTAGCGACAGATGACTGAGGGGGCAAATGACCAAATATATTTTTTGAAGGGGTCAAAAACTACATTTCTTTCCCCAAATACAGAGTTTCTTCACAAAAAGTCCAAG
>NC_041383.1:20018859-20087685 GCF_002162155.2 Triticum dicoccoides
CTTGCAGTAATACACATAGCTCCGCCAGTGCATGATAATAATTCAAAGACACGAACAAATTCTCACGTACGTGTGCATTGCATGCATGACTCATCTAATGCATGGCATGACTCAAGGGCGGCGCCAGCGTGGGGTCGTGTAGGGGCGGCCGCCCCGGGTAAATTTTGGGATCTAGGGTAGCTCCCCTACTACTTTGGCTAGTGGCCGCCATGGGAGATGAGACGAGTTCCCTTTAACCTGCGTGTTCGGTCGTAGGTTCAGGCGAGGAGGAAGACAAGGAGAGAAATAACGATTCTGTTTTGATATGGGCCAGCTAGTACTTCTTATAAGTTGGTAGTAAAGCCCAATTAAGAAGGAGCCCATATTTAACCTTTCAGCCTTGACGTTCCCAATTTCTCAACTTCCCATCACGATTGACTGAGTAAACAAATCTGAGCATTAGCCATTAGGCCATCATGTATTCCGTCGCTGGCTTGCCGCCTCATAGCGGCGCTGCCGATCGATGGTGCTCAATGGAGATCTGAGAGCCGGCTCGCCGCCTCACCGTTCCCAATTTCTCTAACATCTCTATTTCTCCCAACATCGCCACAGGTATAGCCATGCGCCGCGCTTAAAGTACATGCGATCAGCCAAGGAGGAAACAAGCAGCAGGTTCTTGTGCTCTCCCCCAATCTTCTTTTCTTATCTTTTGTTGGAATAAGTGTCATATTATGCTAAGAGTTATGTCATTATATTTTTGGTGCATATTTTTCTTTTACAATCTGTGCATGTTTTAGGTACCTGCACTTGAAGATTGGACATTTTGGGATAAAGAACGAAATATTCAATCAGCGGGAGCCCAAGTTAGGCTTTATAATTGTTTTGGTTGTGTTTAATGCTTTTTACCTAGTTCTTGGGATTGAAACTACTTTGAACAATTGTTTGTGTTGATTGTCTTATCTGAATGCATACAACTTGCTAAATTTATGTGTTTATTGTCTTGTTTGATAACATCATGGATTCAAATTTTGTTTCCCTTAAAAGTCCGCCCCGGGTAACTTCAAATCTTGGATCCGCCACTGGCATGACTAAATAGTGGAGTAGTGCAACAAGATTAACCTGACAAGTGCGTGCTTAGGGCATGTACAATGGTTCTATCTTAGCAATGCCACGTAGGATAAATGACGAGGTGGATGAGAGAGAAATCATAAGAAAAGACTTGTCTTCTCTTAATTAAGAGAAGGCAAGAGATGATCTCTTAGCACAATATGTCTCACCACATTTTTAGGAATAACTTGTTATTGATGATAAGGCTAAGAAATGACCCATTGTAGATATGTTTTTTTGGTCATCTCTAAGTTACATGCAAGATTTAAGATAAGACTACCTTATCGACCATTGTACATGCCCTTAGGACCTGCATGCGCCTGCACAGTACAGTAGTAGAGGAAATGCATGCACCTGCACATAGGTGCCTGCCGGGCTCTGTCTTGCGGCCACGCTTCGCCGCATTCCTTGCCAACTTTCAGTACAACTTGTACAACAGTGAATATATTATCCTTAAACTTCACATTTAGGCCGAGCTGATAGATGCTTCAAACTTGCGGCTACCATCTTTATCCCTTTGAACGTAGTTTACCATCAGACATTTCTATATTCCCGCAAAAAAAAAATATTTCTAGTAACACTGTTGACGTGGTTTTTGCAAAAGGACTGCAGATTAAAGATGGCAGCCACAATACTGAAGTGGCTTTTGGACTGAGCTGCACGTTCATTTTCTTCCAAACTTTGCCATCTCTTCGTGGTTTTCTTAATCATTACGTTCTGGTGAATTAACACCTCTATTAAAACGCAAATCAGACAAGGACATGCTTGACTGGAGTGGATATTTGATATGAGCCGCGAAAGAACCATCGGTTTGACAGGGATTTCATCAAGGCACACACAATCCAAGGTGCTCAACTCCAACAGATCCCTTAAAACTGCATCTCCTACATTCCTCCCTTTCAATTTATCTTCTCTGCGTACATATTCAACCCCATTTAAACTCCAATTTACATAACAAGAATTCAAACTTTTATGTTACAATGCCATAACTCCGAATTTTTCAGTGCACGACATCCAAATGCACAACATAAATCGAAATACTTCATCCTGATAGGAGGGCATCTTCGCATTGCGATGATTTTCCTCCTTAATGTCCTTCCAATAGTTGGCGCCGGTTTGATCATTTCCCATGACCGCATCAAGTGTCACATTCTCCCATGCCATCACCGATGCCTCATCCTCACACATTGTGTAATTGGTCAATCTTCGCCCCTTATCAAACGGACTGCCAAGCAACTCCACGACATCTTCTACTTGAGAATTTGGCATCGAGCAGTTGATCTCGTCTATGCACACACAATCACTCATCATGCTCATGAAATAATTGGCACTAGCAATGAACGAAACAATCAATTAGTGACAATTCAACAGCATTTAGCGTTAAATAGGAAAAAAGGAGATAAACTCACATTGCGGGCATTTGGTCAAATACCTCAGAAGCGTCGCCCATGCCGTGCTTGCTGACATCAATAACGGGCGGAGGAGGGGCTTCGAGGGGTGGGTGGGAAGCATGGGTGTTAGAGGGCCGACTTCCTCATTGCACTCTCTTCCTTGGCTTGGACAACTCCGGGTGGCACCCAATAATATCAAGTGTTTCCAATGAGGATGGCAGACCACACACTGGTAAAGATTGGAGCTCTGGGCAGTATGATATTCTCAGCACTCTGAGAGACGAAAGGCTCCTAAATTTCAACGGAAAAGATGTTGTAGTGACTTTAGGACATCTCTCGATCACCAGAACTTTTAGTGAATTAAAAAACTGCAGTGAGGATAGAGAGTGCAAAAACTGGCAGTTGCGTATGGACAACTCAGTGAGCATGGTGCTGAAACTAAGTGTTTCTGATGCTGGAAGAGATGTTACGTTAGGCAGGTCTATCATCTCCAACAAGGACAAATGAGGGAGAGCCTGGAGAAAACTACTAAAATTCTGGTCAGTAAAGCTGCAGCGACTAAGTTGCAACCTTTGTAGAGAAACAAGCAACCCTATTTCTTAAGTAGCAACGACTTGTTCAGCACCACTTATGTTTAAAGCTACAAGAGCCTCTACAAGCTGCTTATGGAACAACCCGTTGAAGTGGACAGAAGTTGCGCAAACATCCAGCTGGAGCTTCTCTGAACTTGAAGAAAAAGGGGCAAGCCTCATGTATGGCATGAAGCATGTAAGCTCAATGGTAACTTCACGAGTAGTTGCCGAGAAGGGAGGAATTTCGACCAATTCTGGACAATCCACTATACTTAATCTTTCAAGGCATGGAAATGAATTCTTGTCCTCTATTCTAGCCCACTCACGCAACTTTGGGAAATCATCAAATTCAAGGACACTTAGAGATGGAAATGCCACATCACCATTGCCATAAAACTCATGTCCAATTCGGTCAACTGCACACAGCTCCTTCATGTGTAAATATCTGAGTGATCCCAAATTTCACAATGGAGGAAGGATGCCCAAACTCCTGCAATTGATAAGGTGCAAAGAACGCACTTGCTGCAATGACTGTAGCCAACTGGGAGCTTTGGTGCCACAATACCTTCTTATATGAAGTACCTTTATATCTTGGTGCGGCTTTAAGCCTTCAAGTACCTCTTCGTCAGCAGGAGAGGGGTTATTTCTACTAGCGGAGCTCCATTCTAAATTCAGAGAATTAAGATGTGCTTTCTTATTCAACTCAGCTTTGCAGGCTTCTTCATAGCTTGAAACATTGTCTAGACCTTTTACTTTTAGTAACCCACGGAGACCATTGATGTTTCTCAACTCTTCAGATCTATGGCCTTCCTTCTTTTCAATGTGGAACTCAAGTGATCCCTGAAGTTTAGCTAGCCGACCAATGCCTGCCAATCCAGCAGTACACTTTGTTTCAACAAGAAGGTGCCGCAAATTGGCCAGCATAGTAACGCTTTCAGGAAGCTTATCAAACGAACATTTCCCAGTGAAGCACAATACTTGCAGATTCAGGAGCTTGCCAATCGACTCAGGAAGCCTCTGGATGGAGCCATGGATAGATAGGTAACGCAGGTGCAGTAAGTCATCAATGCATTGGGGCAACTCTTTGGAGTTAAAGCAACTGACATCAAGAACACGCAACTGTTTTGAATTCTCCAGGATACTTTTCAAATTCACAGAAAAATCCTCTTGGGAGCAGCTGGAGTTGGACGGAAGTGACGGTCGTATTAACAAGGTGCGCAGCTCTTTTAGATTGCAGAAGCTTGTGAGACGAGGTAGACTGTTCATGGTGACAGACAGATGGCGCACTGTTGACGGGATGTCAGAGTTCACGCCATCGTCAACACGGAAGCAGTCCTCCACAGCAACAGACCTGGCAAGATCATGCAGTAAGCCGTGCACCAAGTAGTAGGTCTTGGGTCCAAGCTTGATTTCCTGGAAGAATGAGCGTGAAAGGAGCTGATCAAAATATTCTCTAGCAATGTCTTCCATCCTTTTGTCAGCCGTGCCTTGTGGTTGAACAAAACCCTCGGCAATCCAAAGGCGGGACAAGTGTGCTGGATCAAACTTATAGTCCTTTGCAAACAAACTGCAATATGCAAAGCACCGCTTGAGGTGTACTGGTAGGTACTTATAGCTCAAGCGTAGGGCAGAGGAAACATTATTATCTTTTAATCCTGTTTCCATGATATTCATCCAGTGAATTTTGCTCCTTGTATCACCCAGCAAACCTCCGACCAGCTTCGCAGCCAAAGGTGAGCCATTGATTTTTTCAGCAATCTGTTTCCCGATCGGGTGAAGATCTGGATAGACATTCCCAAGATCACTTGGAAAAGCATGTTCCTTGAGCAGGGCCCAGCAATCATCGCTATTGAGCGGATTCACGGTGTACATCTGCGACGCTCCGAGGATGAGAGGCACGGTGTTCATGCGAGAAGTTACCATAATTCTGCTCCCAATATCTGCTGACTGTAGAGGAGCGAGCATGTCCAGCCAGGCTTCATCCGTGCTGTCCCACACATCATCAAGAACAATCAGATACCTCTTGGATGTAAGAGCTCGATGGAGGTCAGACTGAAGCATGTGAAAATCCACCATCTTGTCAGCAGAGCCCTCCCAAGCTGGCTTGACCGACCTTAGGATCTGTGCTGCGAGCTCCATCTTGTTGGAGCTACTGGAAACTGACACCCAACATTTGACATCAAAATGCTCCCCAACTGTAGCATCATTGAACACCATCCGAGCAAGAGTTGTCTTCCCAATTCCTCCGTCACCAACAACGGAGATAACAGAGTTGGCACATGGCTGGATGACCAATTGCACGATATCATCCTTCTTCTTGTCGCCCCAACAAATATCCTAGTCTGAAGAATTTCCCTGGCTGAATCAGGCATGCGCGGTGGCGGCGGTCACCGACGCGATGAGCCGTCTTCCCCCTTGTCCAGCAGATCCCCGATCTTGTGAGTTTCTTGATTCACAGCTTTAATGTCCTTGATGATCTTTTTGGGTGGTTTGGACGCAACTATTCCAAAAGGCAGGCAGTTGGAACCACACCAGCTGAGAGCGGGAAGGGGCTTGGACTGATGACGGCTAAGAACTCGAGGTGGGTTGTGGCAGTCGATCGTGTCTTGAAGGTCTTGGGCGAAGTAGAAGGCGTCCCTGGCCTGCAGAGCCAGCGCCTTATATCCGGCGGCGGCGGAGATGCCGCAGATATCGAGCAAATAGGCCACGAGAAGCTCCAGGATGGGGGCGGCGGCTTCCCCCCCGCACTTGCTGTCCCCAGGCGCACATCTCCGGCGGCTCCCGCCGCAGGACTGGATGCCGGAGGCCAGCCCCTCCATGGCCTGAGAGGCCGAGCGCAGCAGCTGCGGCGCCGCCGCCAGTGTCGCGGGATCCAGGCCGCCGGAGCACGCCGCTGCCTCCATGGGCTTCATCCTCTAGCTGCTTACTTGCTTTGAGCGTGTGTACGCGTGCGATTTGGACTTTGGTGGGAGATCTGGAGCGTAGGGAGACACGGAGTGTGCGAGTTGCCATCTTATCAAAACCGCCATTACCTACCGACGTCGAATATATAGGAACAATAATAATCCCCACTGACCAAGCAATTCCAAGTCAATGTACAACAGCTTTCCGCGTAATTTATGCCGTCCCAGACTTTTCTTCCTCGTATAAAACACGCGCTACAAGGCAAAAATATCAACCACTTGTCTATTAACTATGGTCTTTAGCCTACCATTTCCTTTTTTTGAACGTAGCCTCCCAATTTTTATTTGTGGGTGGAACCTGACCAGTTACTATTATTTTTGACATTGGAACCTAACCAATTGTTAATGACACCTCGCCCTTGCTTCCAAAAACCAATCACGCGTCCGATGCCCGGCCGCAAAATGACAAAATGGCCCTTGGGCAGCACCGGGCCCGAGCTCTTGGCCCATTTGACCGGTTTTTCTACTGGTTTTTGTTTTACTTTTTGTTTTTCTATGTTTCTTTTACAGTTTTCCGCTTTTCTTTTCTTTTTCCATTTTATTTTTTCACGCATATCAACTTTTTCAATACACGTTATACATTTTTGTTATACACGCGTAATATTTTTTTTGATACATGTTCAACCTTTTATAAATACATTGATGTACATTTTTTAAATACATGTTTTTGAAAATGTTTAAGGTTACTTGTTAATTTCTTTAAATGCATGTTGAATTTTTTCCAATTGACAATAACCTTTTTTTATGTTGTATACACAATTTTTTCTAAAATGTCATGATCATATTTTTGCAACACGTGAACATTTTTTTAAAGGTCATTACAATCTTTTGAATGCCATCAGCATTTTTTTTGAATTACATGATTTAATACACTGTAAATTTTTTCAAGACATGTCGACATATTTTTTAAATGTCACACATGTTTATTTTTAATGCCATCAACATTTTGCCCGAATTGCACAACGTTTTTTACACAGTATAAAGATTTTTGGAAAATGTCGTGAACATTTTTTAAATGTCACATACATTTTTTGAATGCTATCAACATTTTCTAAAAAGTTATGCAAACATTTTTTTACATGTCATTAACATTTTTTAACTTGCGATAAGCATTTTTAAAATTAAATGTACTGTTTTTTCCATTTCATAAATATAGGTAAGGTAATAAAACAAAAAAATAAGAAGAAAAAATAAAAAACATGTAGAACAGTAAGTGGGATGGCCCATTTACCAAGAGCCATAGGCGAGACTAATGGACATATATGATATAGATATTTTTGTTAATTCACCCATTATTGATTAATGTGCATGCATTATTGCTAAGATTTATTGAAGATATTCATATAAAGAGCAGGTTGACTAGTCATTTATTTCTTTGCAGAAAAGTGTGCAAGAGCACTATAAACTTTAAGATTCTCATTAAGAGGCTAAAGAAAATGAGATAAGGGCAGGAAAAAAAAGGAGGGTTCGAAATGATGAAAGACTTAAGCTTTTTTTTGTGTGTGGGGGAGGGTGGGGGACTAAAGAAGAGAAGGATCAACTTGTGCCCAAAGAGGAAAAGAGAAGAGGCAAAATGGAATATGGCAAATCAGATTGAGAGGGGTAAAATCCCTATTGCAGCCATCGATCCCATCTGGGCTTGGCACATCTCTCTTTTGTCCCCACACATGTTTCTCCACCTCTAGCCGTCGGTCGCGGCGGCGCCACCATACCATTCCTCACCAGCTCGCGCCTCCAGCCATCGATCTGCCACCACAAGTCGCTGCTCCTCCATCCATCCAGCACCCTCTCTCCTCTTGCACCCCTGTCGCTGCTCTTTTTCTTGCGCCTCCCTTTGTTGTTGCTCTTCTCCAAACCCCCCTGCTGCTGCTCTTCCCCAAGAACAGGAACAACCTGAAGCTATCCTTTCTGCGACCTATGCTATTGTTGCTCCTCTTCATCACCACCAGTGACAAAGACAAGCTCATCTACACCAACCTATGCTGCTCTCTCTCTCCCTCCTTCCCTCCCTCTCTTTGCCTTCTCAATTTGACGTCCCATAATAATTCCTTCCGTACCTGTATCTAGCATGTTTTTTGACATGGGATTAAAAGCATCATAAAATCGATGAAGAATAAGTCATTCTTCCATCCCATGATTCGGACAATTTCTTATGACCTCCTTCATGCGGTTCCATGCAAGCGCTAGTGGCTCCCGATCTTCATGCTTAAAGTCTGTGACCTGAGATCGAAGTTGCATAATTTTTGCAAGGAGGACAGGACTTAGATAAAAACATACTGCATCATAAATTCCATGAAGTTATAGTTTTTCTCGGCAAAGTTAGAAGCCATTCTTTTGTTTTTCTTCTCAAAGCGAAAGGAAATAGACACAACTTCAAAGCGTCAGGTTCATAATCTTTAATATGTGCCATATCACAAAGCTTAGTGAAAGTATGCAAATGCATGTTTGTGGTCGAAAACATGAGTCCCTTTTTCCATTTATATGTGTTCATGTCTTGTAGCTACATCTCGGTCTGACCGAATTCACAAGTTTAGACTCTGCAGTTGCTTCGGTGTCACCGAGTTAGTCAAATCGGTAGCTCCGAAATGCTTTCTGCAAAAAACTAAAATTAAGTTTTTATGTTAACTTTTTGCCAAAATAGTTGTGCTTTGTGTTGCTCATCCACTCTACCTATACCTATCTATTCACAGGGACAGTTTCAGAGATGCCAGACAACAGTGACAGTCAGAACAGGTCAGAGGAGCAGGCAAATCGGAGTGAGGGCACTAGTCCCTCCAATAGCAGCTATGATGAAGGAAGCAAAAGCACTCCAAGCAACCTACGTAAAGCCACAGTTAGGCAAAGGAAGAAGAAAACCTAAAATTCAAAGGATGAGGATTTTGCACTTGAGGAGGTGACCTCAAAGAAGAAAGTGCTTAAGAAGGAATGTGGTGTTGCTGCCTCCACCAAGCCTGGCATGAGGAAGAAAGCTCCTGCCAAGAGAGTTCCCATGTCCAAAGCCAGAGCCTCCACTTAGGAAACTATGGAGTTCACCCTTGAACCAAGAGAGGAAGAGGCTGCTGGAGCAATGTTGAGGATATCGCTTATCGTTAGCGTCTCGGTCAGCTGGGGATTAGAGATTAATTAGAAATAGGCCGATTAATCAATTTTATAGGTCGACTATTAATCGACCATTTTTTGCAAATCCCATGTTCCCAACACTAAACTATACTATATTCAACACCAAAACAATATTGGACAGAAGTGTTACCTTCATTCCTAGCCTTTGAATCCTCTTATAATGACAAACAATAGGACAGTAGTACATATTGCAAAACAAGGTCCACAAAACACAAATAAACATAGTTTTTGCAAACATAATGCTAGGAATAGGCACAATTTATCGGTAGATTCCTGATAAATCGCTTGTCAGAGTGATAAATCCTCCCAAGCGATAAACGGTGAAGATAAGGTATAATCTTATCGGTCACTCCATGAGTAGCGATAAATCGGACGATAAATCGCTGAATCCGAAGATTTCTTGAACAGTGTGCTGGAGGAAAGAAAAGGAAAGAAAGAGTCAAGAATACTATGGCCAGAGTCATTCGCAAGCCTCTATGACGAGAGATCCTGAAGAAGAGGAGGAGGAAGAGCCTGTTGCACCTCCTGAAAAGACCAGAAGTTTATGCGGGATGCTATCAAGTCTGGGGCTGCTCCATCTAAGCCCAAGACTGCCCCAAGCCTGCTGCTGCTCTAGCCTCAAAGCCATCTGCCCCAAGAGATCCACCAGGAACATCCCTGCTGCTGAGGAGAACAAGGTCCCAGTGCCAGAAGTTCAAGAAGAAGAGCAACAAGTGCTCAGAAAACTGAAGCCCAAGATACCTGATCATGATGATAACCATCCCATTGCTGAAAACATGAAGGACGGAAAAGATGCAGGTCTGAGACTGTGGAGACAGTCTGATCCATATGCTTTCAGGAGAAGGACTGTTGTTGACTATCGTTTCCACACCAAGGAACAACAGGACTTCTATGAAACAGTCTTGTTGGATAAGAAGCATATAATCTGTGATATGAAGTGGGTGTTGGAAACGTAGCATGCAATTTCAAAAAATTCCTACACTCACGCAAGATCTATCTAGGAGATGCATAGAAACGAGAGGGGGAGAGTGTGTCCACGTACCCGCGTAGACCGAAAGCGGAAGTGTTTACTTAACGCAGTTGATGTATTCGAACGTCTTCTAGTTCCGACCAATCAAGTACCGAATGTACGGCACCTCCGAGTTCTGCACACGTTCAGTGCGATGATGTCCCTCGAGCTCTTGATCCAGCAGAGGGTCGAAGGAGTAGATGAGTTCCGTCAGCACGACGGCATGGTGACGGTGACGGTGATGTGATTCGCGCAGGGCTTCGCCTAAGCACCGCGAGAATATGACCGAAGGCGTAAACTATGGAGGGGGGGGGTGTGCCGCACATGGATTAGAACAATTGGTGTGTCCTCTAGGGGCGCCCCCCAATATATAAAGGAGGGAGGAAGAGGAGGCTGGCTAGCCTTGGGCGCCATGGTGGCTATGTGGGGGCAAGGGATTGAGAGGCGATGGAAGCACGGCGACGGCGAGCAGAGGCGCGAAGCTCTAGTTCGGATTTGGGGAGAAGAGGGGAACGACGGTTCCGAGATTGGGAGAAGCAGAGAAGGTAAATGAGCAGTGCCTCTGCGGGTTTTCCTTTTTATGGGGAAGGTGCAAGCCAGCTCTTTACCATTTACTACGGGATGATGCATGCGTGCCACGCCCATCCCAGGCATGACCCCCACGTCACACACTCGAAGCGGGATGTGGGTAAGCGCAACTGCGAGAAAGATCATGGCGGTTCGCCTCTGCCACGCCCGCCCGCACACTGTTTTGGGCCTGGACCAACTACGCCTTGCGCTTATGTGTGTCCCAGGCCCGGGGGCTCCTGTCGGTGTACAAAAGTATGGGTACTTCTGTACCCCTTACCTGTGCATGGACGGTCGCAACCACCCCTACAGTAGGGCACGACGAGGCAGAGGAAGACATCAAAAGGAAAGACAAGCACAAAGAACATCAAGACAGCTGCCCAGAGTAGCAAGCAGCAAGAGGCAAGCAGGGCCACGCCCGGCAACAAGCCTTGCCGAGGCAACCTGCGCGGCCCCTGGTAAGCCTCTTGCCGGGGCCACTTACGAAGAGGCTAGCAAAGCTACCACCCTTGGGGTTGAGAGCTCTGACACCATCGACAATGTTCAAGATCAAGACTTGAAGAGCACATGCTTGGTAGCATGCGGCTCCTCACGAAGATCGACAACCCACGAGTCCACGTGGGACCAAATGATGAAGACCCCCGGCAAGACCCTTGCCGGAGATGACTCCAAGGCCCCCGACAAGCCTTGCCGGGGACGATCGCTGGGCCACGGCCAGGCCCGCACTCGGCAGGGTTCCGCCACCTCACCACCACTCCAACACGACGATAAGCATGCCAGCTAAGTAGGTGCCTGCGTGGCGGCATGCAGATCTTCGTGGAAGCCCACCACTTTGCCAACACAGCAGCTGGTTGGCCAGCATGGTGCTACATGCCTCGTCAGCCCAGATGCGTGGCAAGGCGAGGGGAAGCGGCGAAGGACGAGATGGCCTCTATTTCCGTCCCCAATAAAGCGAGAGGACACGTAGGCATCGCATTAAATGCGCTTGTCCTATGTTGATCAGGCGATAAGCTTGTATCGTTGTAGCTTGCCACCTCTTGTGTGCCACTGTGGCAACCCCTTTGTGTATAAAAGGAAGCCCAAGGCACACAGAGAGAGGATTCGAACTTTTGGACAAAGCATGCATCGTAGCTAGTTCAAAAGCTCAAGAACACTCATATAACCAGATAAAGCAGGCCTAGGGTATTACGCACCTTCGCGACCCGAACCTGGATAAAAATCCTCTGTGTGCTACGACTCGACCTGCTCTTCGTGCAACTAATCCCCCACCGAACATAGAAGGGATCCTTATGACCCCATAGGTGATCAGTTTCCTCGACACTATTGGAGGAATTTTGTGTCTTTCCTTTTGAGTGACCCAGGAAAGCTAGTTGGTTAATCGGTGAAATATTTCATCTTGCTAATAATGATCACCTTGGTTTGCTCAGCTAGTCATTTGAAGATATGTATATGACATGCCCATGGGCATATATTTTGGGCTTTCTTCAGAAATTTCTTTGACTATGTAGTGTAGATAAATAAATACTCTTCGTAGGCTTGATTTGAGGCGTTCTAGTTTATTTGGTAGACGAAATTCAGTTTATATTATGAATTTGTTGAATTTGTGACAATTCCTTCATTCTCAAGTGCAATAGATCCTTCGTGGTAGTAAGAAAATTCATATTATTGTGATGTTTACTTTTCATTCTCATTGTTCTGACTGGTTACTATTTTGGTTTGTAGAAAGGTACCAAGAGGGTGCATTTCGTCAGGAACTTGATCGGGGAGGTCGCTGGGTTTGCTCCGTATGAGAAGTGTATCACTGAGCTTCTCAAGGTTGGCAAGGACAAGCGTGCCCTGAAGGTGGCGAAGCAAAAGTTGGGTACCCACAAGAGGGCGAAGAAGAAGAGAGAGATGTCCAGTGTCCTCAGGAAGATGAGGTGTGTAAAATATGGCTTCACTCTAAAGTCATTACTGCACTATGTTTAGCTATGCCATCGCAGTGTTGAGTCATGATAACATCCAAGAACAGTATCTGGGACTGGCTTGCATTTATGCTTCTTAAAATTGAAAAATGTGCTACTTAACTTTTTAACCGATGTGACTAGCTTCCTACTTACCAGTTTTTGCCCTGTTAATAACTAGAAAACCTTTTCTTGTTATTTTTCACTACAGCATGTAGGTTTTAATGCAGTGGTGAACTGAATGTAACTTCTATTTCCAAGGGCATGTATATGTTTGGTCCTGATTAATGTCACTTCACGGAAGCCTTACAGTACATATGTATGCACTGAACAAGTGTACATATATAATTTCCTAGTATATATGACCACATATCAGCTTACATGGTTCTGTTTTCAGTTATACACGATTAAGTAGACCAGCTTGACACAAGTACTACTTTATTGTCTGTATTGTGTTGAGGCATGTTACATAGTAGGTTTCTCATGTCGATTTATTCATGTCTGTGTTTAAGAGCTGAATTTAGATGTTGGGTTTGGCAGGAGAGCGAGGGGACTGTCACCAAGAAGGAAGGCATTGACTTTATGTCTATCTGGAATGCAGCGTGAAGACCAAAGTGAATGTGGAGTAGTGCTTTGAGGAGGTTGTAGTGAAGGTGTATGTATATGTTGCCACTTTCAGCTCCGTATTTTTATATCTGACTTCTTAGCAACATCAATATTGGACTGTGAAACTGTCCTGCTTAAGCAGTTACTTGTCCACACTTGATTGAAGTGGAAGTACTTGTTTGGTTTTTTTGCTAGTATATAGTAGGATTATTAATTATCTCTTGTTAGTTGGTATTGTTGTTGTACAAGCAGGGCCCTCTCTCCTAGAGATATAATTCTGGGTGCAGGTTCATCATAGTTTTAGTGCAAGTATTTGCATCAGATGGATGGATGGAGTGTTCCTTTCTTCCTTATAAAGCTAGCCTACTATATTGAAACTGACACACTTGTGCATGCATGATGATGTAGATTGTTGGCACACCGAGCCTGCTGGCGAATGCTTCTTCAGGGGCGAAGAAGAAATCTTCAAGAAGAAGGTGCCCGAAGCTGATGCCGCGGCGAGTGACTGATGTTTACATGTTGGGTCACGATGAAAATCATTTGTTGTTGCAGAAAGTGTTATGTAAGAGCCAACTTGTTTGTGCCGTCTAGTTTATAGCTGGACTATGTTTGCATGGTTAATTGCTTAGTATAACCTTTGTGTGTATAGCTGGTCCGTTTAATTTATAAATGGTTACCTGGTGCTGCTGTAGGAGCAACATTGCTGATGGCGTCGGGTACGTGATGGTGGCTAGTGTGGTGGACGACCCAGAATATGTGGCCCCACAAGTGCACATGTACGTAGCTTTTCTCCTCAAATGCTTCTGCTTCTGCCCCAGCTATTAAGCTAATCAACAACATATCTTATGTGTAAAACCATTCTTAAGTCCGAATGGTACTTTTCTTGTTTTTGTCATTTTTGTTCCTACGAAAAGGTTGCTCTCTTTAGCTCATGCTCGTTACCTCATCCCCTCATGTTTCACTGGAAGATCATAAACCTTTTTAAGATCATGGTGATTAAGCTGACTTTCCATGTATTCTCTCACAAATTAAACTAAGTTTTCGTGCGTCTTCCATGCATGTTTGCAGCTACATCTCTGGGTACAAGAACCAGTTCCAGAACTTCATCAAGCACATGCGCAAAATGGGTGACGAGGTAGTACATTTTTCTACTGTCATTGGTTGAGTACTATTGAATACTGATGCTGATGCTGATTAGTATGGATCCATGACTTATAATCTGTACGTGAATACCATGTGTAATGACTCTTATTTTTTGCATCATTTGAACATTTTTTTGCTGCTGTATTGTTTCTCACTGATGATTGATCTACTGCCAGGTGAAGGTTTTCAAATGTTGAAGGAGGAGGACAATAGGAACTTCTGTGATGTCTTGTCATCTATTTTCTTTTCTTTGCTGTAGAATAGTTCTGTTTGGCACTTATTCGTTCCTTGGATGTAAAGATATGTACTGCTAGAATGAATGCACGTAAAGATATTTTGGGCTCCTATACATTTCATGTTGCTTTGAAAATGTATCGGAACTAGGCTAGGTCCAAGATAGTTTGTAGTGTGATGTGTTGTAATGTCAATGGCATAATAAAAAAAGTTGGATCAGATCAATTATTTTGGCCCAGCCCAAGATATATTGAACAATTATTTCTGAGGGGAGAACTTGAGAGGCCCAGCAAAGAAAAGGCCCAGAAAAATACAAGACCAAAAAAATCCGTCTTCAAAAGGGATAGGCAAAGAAATTAAAAAGGTTGAATTGTTGGGCCAGGCCCAGGTAGCTAACAAAAAATAGCAGCAAAAATATATTAAATGGACTGAATTACTGGGCTTGGCCCATCTAAAACAGCGAAATGGACCGGGCTGATTCTTATCAAGGACCTTTTCATTTGGTCGCAATTTTGCCACGTCGGATCCGATGTGGCCTGGGCAGACAGCTAGCGACCAAAACAGAAGGTCGTAGGATCAACGACCTTTTGTTTTGGTCGTTGCTTTCAACGACCTTATCGCAAAGAAGGTCGTTAATTTCAGTTTACGACGGCCAACTTTTGACCATCTGTTTTTGGTCAAAAAAGGTCGTAAATGGAAAACAATGACCATTCAGTGACCAATAGTGATGGTCGCAAGTTTACGTATTTCTTTTAGTGGGTCTAGTAACATGACGTCCAGAACAGGATTACCATACCACTCTGGTGCGGACCATGCTCTGGTTGACCTACGAGGTTTTGTAGCAACTTGATCTGAAGTTTCATGATAGTTATCATTAGCTTCCACTCTAGTTGGTGTAGTCATCACGGGAACGGATTTCTCGGATGATCTACTTTCCAAATTGAGAGAAGGTACAATTACCTCATCAAGTTCTACCTTCCTCCCACTCACGTCTTTCGAGAGAAACTCCTTCTCTAGAAAGGTTCCGTTCTTCGCAACAAAGATCTTGCCTTCGGATCTGTGGTAGAAGGTGTACCCAATTGTTTCTTTAGGGTATCCTATGAAGACGCACTTCTCTAATTTGGGTTCGAGCTTATCAGTCTGAAGCCTTTTGACATAAGCATCTATCCCCAAACTTTAAGAAACAACAACTTAGGTTTGTTGCCAAACCACAGTTCATAGGTGTCGTCTCAACGGATTTTGACAATGACCTGTTTAATGTGAATGCAGTTGTCTCTAATGCATAACCCCAAAATGATAGTGGTAAATCGGTAAGAGACATCATAGATCGCACCATATCTAATAAAGTGCGGTTACGACATTCGGACACACCATTACGTTGTGGTGTTCTAGGTGGCGTGAGCTATGAAACTATTACACATTGTTTTAAATGAAGACCAAACTCATACCTCAAATATTCACCTCCACGATTAGATCGTAGAAATTTTATTTTCTTGTTACAATGATTCTCCACTTCACTCTGAAATTCTTTAAACTTTTCAAATGTTTCAGACTTGTGTTTCATTAAGTAGATATACCCATATCTGCTCAAATCATCTGTGAAGGTCAGAAAATAACGATACCCGCCACAAGACTCAACACTCATCGGACCGCATACATCGGTATGTATTATTTCCAATAAGTCATTAGCTCATTCCATTGTTCCGGAGAATGGAGTCTTCGTCATCTTGCCCATGAGGCATGGTTCGCAAGTATGAAAAGATTCATAATCAAGTGGTTCCAAAAGCCCGTCAACATGGAGTTTCTTCATGCTCTTTACACCAAAATGACCTAAACGGCAGTGCCACAAGTATATTGCACTATCATTATCAACTTTGCATCTTTTGGCATCAATATTATGAATGTGTATCACTACGATCGAGATTCAATAAACCATTAACATTGGGTGTATGACCATAGAAGGTTTTATTCATCTAAATAGAATAACAATTATTCTCTGTCTTAAATGAATAACCGTATTGCAATAAACATGATCTAATCATATTCATGCTCAACGCAAACACCAAATAACATTTATTTAGGTTCAACACTAATCTCGAAAGTATAGGGAGTGTGCGATGATGATCATATCAACCTTGGAACCACTTCCAACACACATCATCACTTCACCCTCAACTAGTCTCCATTTATTCTGCAACTCCTGTTTCGAGTTACTAATCTTAGCAACCGAACATGTATCAAATACCCAGGGGCTACTACGAGCACTAGTAAGGTACACATTAATAACATGTATATCAAATATACCTTTGTTCACTTTGCCATCCTTCTTATCCGCCAAATATTTGAGGTAGTTCGGCTTCCAGTGACCATTTCCTTTGCAGTAGAAGCACTCAGTTTCAGGCTTAGGTCCAGCTTTGGGCTTCTTCACAGAAGTGACAACTTGCTTGCCATTCTTCTTGAAGTTCCCTTTCTTTCCCTTTGCCCTTTTTCTTGAAACTAGTGGTCTTGTTAACCATCAACACTTGATGCTCTTTCTTGATTTCTACCTTCGCCGACTTCAGCATCGTGAAAATTTTGGGAATCATTTTCGTCATCCCTTGCATATTATAGTTCATCATGAAGTTCTAGTAACTTGGTGATAGTGACTAGAGAACTCTGTGAATCACTATCTTATCTAGAAGGTTAACTCCCACTTGATTCAAGAGATTGTAGTGCCCAGACATTCTGAACACATGCTCACTAGCTGAGCTATTCTCCTCCATCTTGTAGGCAAAGTACTCGCCAGAGGTCTCATACCTATCGACACGGGCATGAGTCTGAAATACCAATTTCAGCTCTTGGAACATCTCATATGCTCCGTGGTGTTCAAAACGTCTTTGAAGCCCCGATTCTAAGCTGTAAAGCATGGTGCACTAAACTAACAAGTAGTCATCATAATGAGCTTGCCAAACATTCATAATGTCTGCATCTGCTCCTGCAATAGGTCTGTCACCTAGCGTTGCATCAAGGATATAATTCTTCTGTGCAACAATGAGGATAATCCTTAGATCACAGACCCATTCCGCATCATTGCTACTATCATCTTCAACTTAGTTTTCTCTAGGAACATATCAAAAACCATAGGGAAGCTACAACACGAGCTACTGATCTACAACATAATTTACAAATACTACCAGGACTAAGTTCATGATAAATTAAAGTTCAATTAATCATATTACTTAAGAACTCCCATTTAGATAGAAATCCCTCAAGTCATCTAAATGATACGTGATCCAAATCAACTAAACCATGTCTGATCATCATGTGAGATGGAGTAGTCATCAATGGTGAACATATCTATGTTGATCATATCCACTATACGATTCACGTTCGACCTTTCGGTCTCTAGTGTTCCAAGGCCATGTCAGTACATGCTAGGCTCGTCAAGTTTAACCCGAGCATTCCACATGTGCAAAACTGGCTTGCACCCGTTGTATTTGAACGTAGAGCTTATCACACCCGATCATCACATGGTGTCTCAGCACGAAGAACTTTCGCAATGGTGCATACTCGGGGACTTACACCTTGAAATTTAGTTAAGGGATCATCTTATAATGCTACCGCCGTACTAAGCAAAAGAAGATGCATAAAGATAAACATCACATGCAATCAAAATATGTGACATGATATGGCCATCATCATCGTGTGCTTTTGATCTCCATCACCAAAGCAACGTCATGATCTCCATCGTCACCGGCTTGACACCTTGATCTCCATCGTAGCGTCATGTTTGTCTCGCCAACTATTGCTTCTACGACTATCTCTACCACTTAGTGATAAAGTAAAGCAATTACATGGCATTTTTATTTCATACAATAAAGCGACAACCATAAGGCTCCTGCCAGTTGTCGATAACTTTTACAAAACATGATCATCTCATACAACAACGTATATCACATCATGTCTTGACCATATCACATCACAACATGCCCTGCAAAAACAAGTTAGACATCCTCTACTTTGTTGTTGCAAGTTTTACGTGGCTGCTACGGGCTTCTAGCAAGAACCGTACTTACCTACAACACAAAAACCACAATGGTGATTTATCAAGTTTGTTGTTTTAACCTTCTCAAGGACCAGTCGCAGTCAAATTCAATTAAACTAAAGTTAGAGAAACAGACACCTACCAGCCACCTTTATGCAAAACTAGTTGCATGTCTGTCGGTGGAACCGGTCTCATGAACGTGGTCATGTAAGGTTGGTCCGGGCCGCTTAATCCAACAATACCGTCGAATCAAAATAAGACATTGGTGGTAAGTAGTATGATGATCACCGCCCACAACTCTTTGTGTTCTACTCGTGCATATCATCTATGCATAGACCTGGCTCGGATGCCACTGTTGGGAAACATAGCATGCAATTTCAAAAAATTTCCTACGCTCAGGCAAGATCAATCTAGGAGATGCATAGCAATGAGAGGGGGAGAGTGTGTCCACGTACCCTTGTAGACCGAAAGCGGAAGCGTTTAATTAATGCGGTTCATGTAGTCGAACGTCTTCTCGTTCCGACCGATCAAGTACCGAACGTACGACACCTCCGAGTTCTGCACACGTTCAGCGCAATGACGTACCTCGAGCTCTTGATCCAGCAGAGGGTCGAAGAATAGATGAGTTCCATCAGCACGACACCGTGGTGACGGTGAGGTGATGTGATCCGCGTAGGGCTTCGCCTAAGCACCGCAAGAATATGATCGGAGGCGTAAACTATGGAGGGGGTGCCACACACGGCTTAGAACAATTGGTGTGTCCTCTAGGGGCGCCCCCCGTATATAAAGGAGGGAGATAGAGGAGGCCGTCCTAGGCGCACCCCAAGTGGGGAGGAGTCCCACTTGGACTCCTAGTCCTATTCGGCCCCCTTTTCCTTCTATCGGAGGGGGAAAGGGGGAGGAGAGGGAGTAGGAGAAGGAAAGGGGGGTGGCGCCCCCTTCCCTAGTACAATTCGGCCTCCTCCCTTGTGGGGGTCCCACCAGCCCCTTATGGGCTGGTTAGCCTCCCTCCTATGGCCCATATGGCAAATATCTTTCCCAGGGGGGTTTCGGTAACCCCTCCGGTACTCTAGTATGTACCTGATACACTCTGGAACCCTTCCGGTGTCCGAATACTACCTTCCAATATATCAATATTTACCTCTCAACCATTTCGAGACTCCTCGTCATGTCCATGATCTCATCTCGGACTCTGAACAACCTTCGGTAACCAAAACGCATAAGTCCTCTAATACATATCGTCATCGAACGTTAAGCGTGCAGACCCTACGGGTTCGTGAACATTGTAGATATGACTAAGACACCTCTCTGGTCAATAACAAATAGTCGAACCTGGATGCTCATAGTGGTTCCCACATTCTACGAAGATCTTTATCGGTCAAACCGCTATGTCAGCATACGTTATTCCCTTTGTAATCGGTATGTTACTTGCCCGAGATTCGATCGTCGGTATCTTCATACCTAGTTCAATCTTGTTACCGGAAAGTCTCTTTACTCGTTCTGTAATGCATCATCCTGCAACTAACTCATTTATCACATTGCTTGCAAGGCTTCATATGGTGTGCATTACCGAGAGGGCCCAGAGATACCTCTCCGATATTCGGAGTGACAAATCCTAATCTCGATCTATGCCAACCCAACAAACACCTACAGAGATACCTGTAGAGTATCTTTATAATCACCCAGTTACATTGTGATATTTGATAGCACACAACGCATTCCTCCAGTGTCTTGGAGTTGCATAATCTCATAGTCGGAGGAATATGCATTTGACATGAAGAAAGCAGTAGCAATAAAACTGAAGGATCATTATGCTAAGATAATGGATGGGTCTTGTCCATCACATCATTCTCCTAATGATGTGATCCCATTCATCAAATGACAACACATGTCCATGGCTTGGAAACTTAACCATCTTTGATCAACGAGCTAGTCAAGTAGAGGCATACTAGGGACACGGTGTTTTGTTTATGTATTCACACATGTATCAAGTTTCCGGTTAATACAATTCTAGCATGAATAATAGACATTTATCATGATATAAGGAAATATAAAATAACAGCTTTATTATTGCTTGTAGGGCATATTTCCTTCAGTGGGTTGACTGGGAGTATATTGATGAGAATGCAGATTACTTCCCTGGAGTGCATGAGAGCTTCAGGATGAATGAAGTGGAAAAATTTGTTGGACATGAATTGACAAAGTGGAATGATGAGATGATTATGCAATTCTACTCCACTGCACGCATCTATCCGGATGGTAAGATAGTCTGGATGACTGAAGGCACAAGATATCAGTCTACTATTGCTGAATGGGCCAAGTTGATCAATGCCCCTGCTGAACACGAGGATGATATTGTTGTGTATGCCAAGCCCAGGAAGGACCACAACTCCATGGCACATGTGTACAAGGAAATTCCAGATGCGGCTTTGGAGACTCATAAGTTTGGATCCATCTGCTATCTTCTCTCTGGCTTGACCACCATCAACACCATTCCGAGGCACACTTTGTTGCCCAAGTCAAGAGATCATAGGATGATCCCTTGGCCATTCTATCAATTCGCTTCACTTATTTGATGTGCCACATAAGTTCAAGGTCATGAGTCTCATTGTTGAAACAGTGAAGAGAATTGCAGCTGATCAAAAGAGATCATGTGGATATGCCCCTCACATTCAGATGCTTATCAGCTCCAAGATGGGGTCAGGGACATATCTACTGGACAAATAGCATCTTCCCTAAGGCCAGACTTTGAGGACAATGAGGTTGTCATGGATGCCTCTCATCCAACATGTGCAGAAGCCCAGGAGAAGAGAGAGAAAGCAAAGGCTTCAAAAGTAGCAAAGGCAGCTAGTGCTCCAGATGCTTCACAAGTGGTGCTCAAGACCAAACAGGATCAACTCAGCTAGCTGATTGAGGCTACCTTGAGGATTGAGAAGGGATTGGCCACCCTGACTCAGAATCATGAGAGTCTTGAGAGGATTATTGAGACAAAGATTCATGATCTAGATATGAAGGTCACTGAGATCCAATCAACTGTGGAGAAAATCTAGGAAGAGCGTGAATAAAGGAATGAAGGACCAACCACAGATGCATTTCAGCAAGTGCCTAGGGCACCAAGGTCTTCAGCTGTGCCAGTTGCCAGTGATACCAGGACAACAATGTCAGCACCTGCAGCAACTACCTCAGTGATTCCTCCAGTTTCAACTCTTCCAGCTCCACAGACATCAGTTGAAGGTTTTGCAGACAGACTCCTCTCACTATGAAAAAATACACTTCCGTGATGATACGTGTTTGTAACAGTAGGTCACGTTTTCTGTTATGCATGTACATCCATGATGATTTCATGATAGAATCAATATAGTCATACCCGTGTTGTCATAGAAGTGTTCCATGACATTACCAAAATTATCATCACAAAAGTGTCCACTTCCATGACGATAAATTGTGCGTCATAGAAGTGCTTTCGTCAAGGGTGACCGACACGTGGCATCCACCGTAATAGGTCGCCGTTAAGCTATCGGGTTTCGGTTTGGATCTGATAACCCGTTAACAGCCCGGACCAATGGGGATTTTCCACGTGTAAAATTCTCAATGGCCAGAGGAACCACGTGTCGGCTCACCGTTGGGACAGATGGCATCCACTCATTGGACCGAAGGCGCCTAAGATACGTTGACACGTGGCACGACCCAATAGAGACCCATTCTGGTGAAAAGGCCGGCCCGTTTGACTTGGTCAAAAGGTAGCGGGCCGGCCCACAGAAAGCCTTTTAACGACATGTTCGCATATAGCCCATTTACAACCCGCTAAGTCATGGCCCATTACGGCCTATCCGAATTAGGCCCAATAGCGTCATCAGGGCCGACCAATATGATTCCAGCCCGTTGTAACTTCCGGCCCATGTATGGCCCATGACGTCTTTTAGCCCATATGAGTCCCTTTGTAACTCTTGGCCCATTAACGACCCGTGGTGAAGCTGGTTCGTAATGAAAAGTGTATCTCTTTATACCCATTAACGGCCCATTATTCCATTGGGCCGTTTCCAGCCCATGTTACCTTTCGGCCTTCTCAGGGCCCCTTTTATTCTTGGGCTCATTTCCAGCATTCGGTTACTTACGTCCCATTACTGGCCTTTTCTGCTTGTGGGCCAAATTCAGCTCATGGTTAGAGTCGGCCCATTTGTGGCCTGTTAATCTGTTGGGCCATTTTCACAGCGTCATCAAATACGGCTAATTAACGACGACTAGTTATGGTCGGCCTATGAATGGACGATTCCAACTCTAGCCCGTTCATGGCCCATAATGCGGTCCGTTATTGGCCCATGTTTGGTCAATCGATCATACGGCCCGTAGAAGGCCCATTGATGCTACGGCCCGTAGAAGGCCCATTGTTTCTATGGCCCATAGACGGCCCATTGTTTCTACGGCCCGTAGGAGGCCCATGGTCACTATAGTAAATATGTAGCCCATGGTTATTCTGGCCTAGTTTTAAAAAAATAGGTTATTGCGGCCACTAGAAAACAGCGGAAAAAGAACTGGACTGACTACAAGCAAACAAATAAACAAGACAACATGGAAATAAATAAGCAAGCAACTTACGCTAGGCTGATAACCCACAAGTATAGGGGATCGCAACAGTTTTCGAGGGTAGAGTATTCAACCCAAATTTACTGATTCGACACAAGGGGAGCCAAAGAATATTCTCAAGTATTAGCAGTTGAGTTGTAAATTCAACCACACCTAGATAACTTAGTATCTGCAGCAAAGTATTTAGTAGCAAAGTAGTATGATAGTAATGGTAACAGTGGCAAAGGTAATGATAGCAGTTTTGTAGTAATTGTAATAGTAGCAACGGAAAATTGAATAAGCGAAGCATAATTTATGAAAAGCTCGTAGGCATTGGATCAATGATGGATAATTATGTCGGATGCGATTCCTCATGTAAGATATAACATAGGGTGACACAGAACTAGCTCCAGTTCATCAATGTAATGTAGGCATGTATTCTGAATATAGTCATACGTGCTTACGGAAAAGAACTTGCATGACATCTTTTGTCCTACCCTCCCGTGGCAGCGGGGTCCTAATGGAAACTAAGGGATATTAAGGCCTCCTCTTAATAGAGTACCGGACCAAAGCATTAACACATAGTGAATACATGAACTCCTCAAACTACGGTCATCACCGAGAAGTATCCCGATTATTGTCACTTCGGGGTTGTGGGATCATAACACATAATAGGTGACTATAGACATTCAAGATAGGATCAAGAACTCACATATATTCATGAAAACATAGTAGGTTCAGATCTGAAATCATGGCACTCGGGCTCTAGTGACAAGCATTAAGCATAGCAAAGTCATAGCAACATCAATCTCAGAACATAGTGGATACTATAGGGATCAAACCCTAAGAAAACTAACTTGATTACATGGTAAATATCATCCAACCCATCACCGTCCAGCAAGCCTACGATGGAATTACTCACGCACGGTAGTGAGCATCATGAAATTGGTGATGGAGGATGGTTGATGATGACGACGACAACGAATCCCCCTCTCCGGAGCCCCGAACGGACTCCAGATCAGCCCTCCCGAGAGAGATTATGGCTTGGCGGCGGCTCCGTATCGTAAAACGCAATGAAACTTTCTCTCTGAGTTTTTTCTCCGCAAAACGGAATATATAGAGTTGGAGTTGAGGTCGGTGGAGCTTCAGGGGGCCCACGAGATAGGGGGGCGCACCCCCACCCTTGTGGATAGGGTGTGGGCCCTCTGGCCTTGATTCTTTCGCCAGTATTTTTTATATTTTCCAAAAGTTATCTCCATGGATTTTCAGGTC
Organism: Triticum dicoccoides; assembly: GCF_002162155.2. Lineage (NCBI taxonomy): Eukaryota > Viridiplantae > Streptophyta > Magnoliopsida > Poales > Poaceae > Triticum > Triticum dicoccoides. Next base: position 20,043,353 of record NC_041383.1, read on the forward strand.
ATTCCGAGAACTTTTGTTTTCTGCACAATAAACAGCACCATGGCAGTTCTGCTGAAAACATTGTCAGTCCGGGTTAGTTTCATTCAAATCATGCAAGTTATTGTCCAAAACAAGGGCAAATGTGTTTGGAAAAGTAGATACGTTCGAGACGTATCAACTCCCCCAAGCTTAAACCTTTGCTTGTCCTCAAGCAATTCAGTTGATAAACTGAAAGTGATAAAGAAAAACTTTTTCAAACTCTGTTTGCTCTTGTTGTTGTAAATATGTAAAGCCAACATTCAAGTTTCCAGCAAAGATTATGAACTAACCATATTCACAATAACACTTAGGTCTCATGTTTACTCATATCAATGGCATAATCAACTAGCAAGCAATAATAATAAATCTCGGATGACAACACTTTCTCAAAACAATCATAATATGATATAACAAGATGGTATCTCGCTAGCTCTTTCTGAGACCGCAAAACATAAATGCAGAGCACCTTTAAAGACCAAGGACTAACTAAACATTGTAATTCATGGTAAAAGAGATCCAGTCAAATCATACCCAATATAAACTAATAGTAATGCATGCAAATGACAGTGTGCTCTCCAGCGGGTGCTTTTTAATAAGAGGGTGATGACTCAACATAAAAGTAAATAGATAGGCCATTCGCAGAGGGAAGCAGGGATTGGTAGAGGTGCTAGAGCTTGATTTTAAAATAGAGATGAATAACACTTTTTGGGGTATACTTTTCACTGTCAACGCAACAACTATGAGATCTCGATATCTTCCATGCCACATACATTATAGGTGGTTACCAAACAGAATGGTAAAGTTTATACTCCCCCACCACCAACAAGCACACTCCACGGCCATTCGAAATAACAGGGTACCGTCCATACCAATAACAGTCCTGGGGGAGTTTTGTTTTAATTATTTTGATTTTCTTTGATATTTTTGATCATGGGATTGGGCATCCCGGTTACCAGCCATTTTCTCGTGAATGAGCAGCGGAGTCTACTCCTCTTGAGAATAACCCACCTAGCATGGAAGATACAGACAACCCTAGTTGAAACATGAGCTGCTCGAGCATACAAAACAGAATTTCATTTGAAGGTTTGGAGTTTGGCACATACAAATTTACTTGGAACGGCAGGTAAATACCACATATAGGAAGGTATGGTGGACTCATATGGAACAACTTTGGGGTTTATTTAGTTTGGATGCACAAGCAGTATTCCTGCTTAGTACAGGTAAAGGCTAGCAAAAGACTGGGAAGTGACCAACTGAGAGAGCGACAACAGTCATGAACATGCATTAAAATTAATCAACACTGAGTGCAAGCATGAGTAGGATATAATCCACCATGAACATAAATATCGTGAAGGCTATGTTGATTTGTTTCAACTACATGTGTGAACATGTGCCAAGTCAAGTCACTCATATCATTCAAAGGAGGATACCATCCCATCATACCACATCATAATCATTTTAATAGCATGTTGGCACGCAAGGTAAACCATTATAAGCTCCTAGCTAATTAAGCATGGCATAAGCAACTATAATCTCTAAATGTCATTGCAAACATGTTTATTCATAATAGGCTGAATCAGGAACGATGAACTCATCATATTTACAAAAACAAAAGAGGTCAAGTTCATACCAGCTTCTCTCATCTCAATTAGTCCATCATATATCGTCATTATTGCCTTTAACTTGCACGACCGAACGGTGTGGATAATAATAATAGTGCACGTGCATTGGACTAAGCTGGAATCTGCAAGCATTCAATTCAAGAGAGAAGACAAAGTAATATGGGCTCTAAGTTAAATAAACAATCATGCATATGAGAGCCACTAAACATTTTCATTATGGTCTTCCCCTCTCGACCCCCAAAGGAAAGAAAAGAAAAAAACTATTTACACCGGAAATTTCCCAACAAGCAAAAGAAGAACGAGAAATCTTTTTGGGTTTTCATTTTAATTACTACTACAAGCATGGAAATTAAAATAACTATTTTTTTGTTTTTTCTTAAGGTTTATCAAACACACAAGAAGGAAGCTAGAAAAATAAATTAAACTAGTATGGATAATACAATGAAAGAGTATGAACACCGCACCTCAGCTTCCCTTGGTGGTTCATCGTCTTGCTCATGCATAGCACGCCTGGGTCCTCTCTTTGTTGAGGAACCACCTTGGTACATTTTCCTGGACATATTTCTTCCTCTGAAAAATTCTGAAAGTTTTAGTAACTTCAAAATAAAAGTGAATCAAACTAAACAAGATTGATAGGAACTACTCCCACAAGTGCCTAGAGCCTATATCATGCATTAGAATTACTTGGAACCTCAAAAATTTGACATGCAAGCTCAAGAACAGGGTCACCTATGCAGCAAAAATTTGCAATGAATAAAGCACTAGAACAAAAACTAATTGGACCAATGGAGGAGTCACATACCAAGCAATAATCTGCCAAAGCAGTTTTGTGAATGGAGCGTTGAGCAAGGGGATCGAAAATCGCAACAAAATGAGCTAGAACTCGTGCTTGAGTGTGTGGGTGCAGGAATAAGTGGAGTGGGGCCACCATGGGCCCACGAGATAGGGGGCGCGCCCAAGGGGAGTGGGCGCACCCTCCACCCTCGTGGCCAGGTGCTTGCCCCCCTTGTTGTGTTCTCAGTGCCTAAAATCCTCAAATATTCCATGAAAAATCATACAAAATTTGCAGGGCATTTGGAGCACTTTTATTTTCGGGATATTTTTTTATTGCACGGATAATTCAGAAAACAGAGAGATAACACTATTTTTTCTTTATTTAATATAAATAACAGAAAGTAAAAAGAGGGTACAAAAGGTTGTTCCTTCTAGTTCCATCCATCTCATGATCATCAAAATGAATCCACTAACAAGGTTGATCAAGTCTTGTTAACAAACTCATTCCGAATAACACGGAACCGGAAAAATTTCGAATAACACTAGGTTACCTCAAAGGAGATATGCACATCCCCAACAATAAGAATATCATATTTTTTTCTTGACAGTAGGAAGAGGAAATTCAAAACCTCCAATAATGATAGTTGGAATTTTTCCAATACAATTGATGCTGTGAACTTGAGGTTGTTTCCTCGAAAAGTGTACCGTATGCTCATTACCATTAACATGAAAAGTGACATTGCCTTTGTTGCAATCAATAACAGCCCCTGCATTATTCAAAAAGGGTCTACCAAGGATAATCGACATACTATCGTCCTCGGGAATATCAAGAATAACAAAGTCCGTTAAGATAGCAACATTTGCAACCACAACAGGCACATCCTCACAAATACCGACAGGTATAGCAGTTGATTTATCAGCCATTTGCAAAGATATTTCAGTAGGTGTCAACTTATTCAATTCAAGTCTATGATATAAAGAGAGAGGCATAACACTAACACCGGCTCCAAGATCATATAAAGCAGTTTTAACAGAGTTTCTTTTAATGGAGCACAGTATAGTTGGTACTCCTGGATCTCCTAGTTCCTTTGGTATTCCACCCTTAAAAGTATAATTAGCAAGCATGGTGGAGATTTCAGCTTTCGATATTTTTATTTTATTTGTAATGATATCCTTCATATATTTAGCATAAGGATTTACTTTAAGCATATCAGTTAAGCGCATACGTAAGAACATATGTCTAATCATTTTAGCAAAGCGCTCAAAATCCTCATCATCCTTTGCCTTGGATGGTTTAGGAGGAAAAGGCATGGGTTTCTGAACCCATGGTTCTCTTTCTTTACCGTGCTTCCTAGCAAAAAGATGTCTTTTATCATAATGTTGATTCTTTGATTGTGGGTTATCAAGATCAACAGCAGGTTCAATCTCTACAACATTATTATTGCTAGGTTGAGCATCTACATGAACATTATTATTAACATTATCACTAGGTTCATGTTCATCACCTGATTGTGTTTCAGCATCGGAAATAGAAATATCATTGGGATTCTCAGGTGTGTCTACAACAGGTTCACTAGAAGCATGCAAAGTCCTATCATTTTTCTTTTTCTTCCTTTTAGAAGGACTTGGTGCATCTAAATTATTTCTCTGAGAATCTTGCTCAACTCTCTTAGGGTGGCCTTCAGGATACAAAGGTTCCTGAGTTATTCTACCAGTTCTAGTAGCCACTCTAACAGCAAAGTCATGTTTATTATTTAATTCATCAAGCAAATCACTTTGAGCTTTAAGTACTTGCTCTCCTTGAGTGGTAACCATAGAAGCATATTTGCTAATGAGTTTAAGTTCACCTTTAACTCTAGCCATATAATCACTCAAGCGTCCTATCATGAAAGCATTACTCTTTAATTCTCTACTAACATAAGCATTAAGACTTTCTTGTCTAGCCATAAAGTCATCAAATTCATCTAAACATTGGCTATGGAATTTAATAGACATGATTTCAACTTTATCATATTTATAGAGAGAACTTACCTTTACTACCTGTGTCGGGTTATCAAGACAATGTGTTTCTTCAACAAGCGGTATATTAAGACCATGCATTTCTTCAATAGGAGGTAAATTCTTAACATCTTCAGCTTTAATACCTTTTTCTTTCATAGATTTCTTTGCCTCTTGCATATCTTCAGGACTAAGAAATAGAACACCCCTCTTCTTCGGAGTTGGTTTAGAAATAGGCTCAGGAGTTGGCTCAATTGGCTTAGGAATTGGCTCAGGAAGAGTCCAATTATTTTGATTAGTCAACATATTATTCAATAACAATTCAGCTTGCTCGACTGTTCTTTCCTTGAAAACACAACTAGCACAACTATCCAAGTAGTCCTTGGAAGGATTGGTTAGTCCATTATAAAAGATATCAAGTACTCCCTCCGTAAACAAATATAAGAGCGTTTAGATCACTAAAATAGTGATCTAAATGCTCTTATATTAGTTTACAGAGGGAGTATTTCATTTTACTTAAGAGGATGATCAGGCAAAGCGTTAAGTAATCGGAGAAGCCTCCCCCAAGCTTGTGGGAGACTCTCTTCTTCGATTTGCACAAAATTATATATTTTCCGCAAGGCAGCTTGTTTCTTATGAGCGGGAAATATTTAGCAGAGAAGTAATAAATCATATCCTGGGGACTACGCACACAACCAGGATCAAGAGAATTAAACCAAGTTTTAGCATCACCCTTCAATGAGAATGGAAATATCTTAAGGATATAATAATAGCGGGATTTCTCATCATTAGTAAACAGGGTGGCTATATCATTCAACTTGGTAAGATGTGCCACAACAGTTTCAGATTCATTGCCATAAAAACGATCAGATTCAACCAAAGTAATTATCTCAGGATCAACAGAGAATTCATAATCCTTATCAGTAACGAAGATAGGTGAAGTAGCAAAAGGAGGGTCATATTTCATTCTAGCATTCAGAGTTTTATGTTTAAGTTTAGCTAGTAACTTCTTAAGATCAGATCTATCATTGAAAGCAAAAATATCTCTAGCAGTTTCTTCATCCATAACATAACCCTCAGGAACAATAGGCAATTCATACTTAGGGGGAGAACCTTCATCATCACTATCATCAATAATTTCTTCTTCAATAATTTCAATCTCTCTAACCCTAGCAAGTTGTTCATCAATATATTCACCTAATGGCACAGTAGTATCAAGCATAGAAGTAGTTTCATCATAAGTATCATGCATAGTACAAGTGGCATCATCAATAACATGCGACATATTAGAATTCATAGCAGTAGCAGGTTTAGGTGTCGCAAGCTTACTCAAAACAGAAGGAGAATCTAGTGCAGAGCTAGATGGCGGTTCCTTACCTGCCCTCGTAGTTGAGGGAAAAATCTTAGTTATTTCGTCTTTCAAGTTCCTCATAGTAATCAGCAGATATAAATCCCAAGTGACTCAAAGAATAGAGCTATTCTCCCCGACAACGGTGCCAGAAATTAGTCTTGATAACCCACAAGTATAGGGGATTGCAACAGTTTTCGACGGTAGAGTATTCAACCCAAATTTATTGATTCGGCACAAGGGGAGCCAAAGAATATTCTCAAGTATTAGCAGTTGAGTTGTCAATTCAACCACACCTAGATAACTTAGTATCTGCAGCAAAGTATTTAGTAGCAAAGTAGTATGATAGTAATGGTAATAGTGGCAAAGGTAATGATAGCAATTTTGTAGTAATTGTAACAGTAGCAACGGAAAAGTGAATAAGCAAAGCACAATATATGAAAAGCTCGTAGGCATTGGATCAGTGGTGGATAATTATGTCGGATGCGATTCCTCATGTAAGATATAACATAGGGTGACACAGAACTAGCTCCAGTTCATCAATGTAATGTAGGCATGTATTCCGAATATAGTCATACGTGCTTATGGAAAAGAACTTGCATGACATCTTTTGTCCTACCCTCCCGTGGCAGCGGGGTCCTAATGGAAACTAAGGGATATTAAGGCCTCCTCTTAATAGAGTACCGGACCAAAGCATTAACACATAGTGAATACATGAACTCCTCAAACTACGGTCATCACCGAGAAGTATCCCGATTATTGTCACTTCGGGGTTGTGGGATCATAACACATAATAGGTGACTATAGACATTCAAGATAGGATCAGAACTCACATATATTCATGAAAACATAATAGGTTCAGATCTGAAATCATGGCACTCGGGCCCTAATGACAAGCATTAAGCATAGCAAAGTCATAGCAACATCAATCTCAGAACATAGTGGATACTATAGGGATCAAACCCTAAGAAAACTAACTTAATTACATGGTAAATCTCATCCAACCCATCACCGTCCAGCAAGCCTACGATGGAATTACTCACGCACGGTGGTGAGAATCATGAAATTGGTGATGGAGGATGGTTGATGATGACGACGGCGACGAATCCCCCTCTCCGGAGCCCCGAACGGACTCCAGATCAGCCTCCCAAGAGAGATTAGGGCTTGGTGGCGGCTCCGTATCGTAAAACGCGATGAAACTTTCTCTCTAATTTTTCTCTCTGCGAAACGGAATATATGAGTTGAGGTCGGTGGAGCATCAGGGGGCCCACAAGACAGGGGGCGCGCCCCCCCACCCTCGTGGACAAGGTGTGGGCCCCCTAGCCTTGATTCTTTCGCCAATATTTTTTATATTTTCCAAAAGTTATCTCTGTGGATTTTCAGGTTATTCTGAGAACTTTTGTTTTCTGCACAATAAACAACACCATGGCAGTTCTGCTGAAAACAGCGTTAGTCCGGGTTAGTTTCATTCAAATCATGCAAGTTAGAGTCCAAAACAAGGGCAAAAGTGTTTGAAAAAGTAGATACGTTGGAGACGTATCATAGGCTATCACGGCTATTACACATATTACATCCATTGTGCATCAAATTCGCCACCAGTGCAAATATAGGGAATAAAGCAGCATATCACATACACTGGTTGTCAAAGTTAGGGACCAGTGCAAATAAACGCCGCAGCAAAACAAGTCTAGAATTGAAACCACTTCAGAAGAGCTCAAGAAACAATATCGTGGGTACCCATAATGCTGGAAAGAGGCTTAGCAAGCTTATTAATTTTGTCTTGTTTGGCGATTAAATCCTCCAGCGCTTGCTATTGCACCAAAAAGTATGCATCTGAATTCTGCAGGGACTTCCTCAGTCCTTCGGCTTCTTGTCGTAGAACATCTGATCGATGTCTTTCAACTCGAAGTTGAGACTCAAGAAGTCGAACTGATTCAGGTAGCGAGTTCGAAGAGCTGGTGCCAGCAGTAGTGGCCAGTAACTCGAACACTACATCAAGACAGGTCTTTGGGGTTGTCTTAGTGTCTTCAATATAGTTGTTATCAACTTTCTTGGAGACCGACGGGGATGTCTCACTATCTTGATCCTTATGGGCATTACTTCCCTTACCATTGCATAACGGGGTATCCTTCTCCAATATTTTATCCACATTCTAAAAGAGAAACAAACAGACACATCGCACGCTTACCATGTTGTATATGAAACTCATTTTGGTAAAGCAGTTCAGTAGTAAGGTGGACAGGATAACAACATTAAACAAACATATATCTATGTAGTATGGTCACTGTATGGTCTATATCATTCTAGTTTATGTTGCCAAATCAAGATAGAGACAGTTCAAACCATATGTATTTAAGACAAAGCAGCATAGACATAATATAAGTGTGGGAAACTACACAGCAATAACACACTTGTAATGTGCATGGCATGAGAACATACCTGTTTGTTCAATTGAAACTGAAATCAACATAGAGCAAGTTACAACAGCAAACACATTAAAGAAACAGGTTTAAAACATACCTATTGCGCCATTGGAGTTTCAGTTGCATCCTTCAAATTTGAAATTAGTTGGTATGAGTAAATACAGTGATGCAAGAGCAAAGGAGTATGAACCATAGCTACGAAACCTGACCCGAGAACAAATCTTCTTCTACTTAAGCGCTGACTTGGGGTTCGGAGTGGTGGTCCTCGTGCTTTGGGCACTGTAGTTGCCTGACTAACTGCTCATCTTTGGGTGCTCTGTGGTGGAGACGGTGTTGTGTCAACTGGAAATGGCTTACTATCTGCTGGGGTTGGGGTTAGAAGGGGTGTAGCTGGTTGTCTGTCCAACTGGGTAGGGGTACAATCCGCGTGAGTCTGGGTTATGTGTGGTGGGGCTGGTTCTTGTGCAAGTACAACCGTGGTTCTATCTACATCGATAGGTAGCACGATCTTTTTTGAAGACCGTGTTTTTACTCCCATAGATACTGGCATCACCCCCTCCAATTCAAATGGCTGATAAATAAGAAAAGTAATTGAATGTACAGACATTGTAAGTTAGACACGTGCAATGGATAGTAGGTAAGAAAACATGGCATGAAATAATTCACATTTATGTTTTCTAACAAAACAGAATAGCATGACATAATTTCACATATATGATGGCTAATTAACAGGATAGCATGACACAATTTCACATGTATGATGGCTAACTAAACAGGATAGAATGACATAGTTCAAAATATGATGACTATGTAAACATGATGACATAATATAACTATACGATGTGTCTATTAAAGTGGTTGGCATGCCATAATTCACAAACATGCCGTCGATGGAAATATGATGGCATGATATACTTCACGGATAGAATGACATAATTCAAAATATGATGACTATATAAAAGGATGAGATGATATAACTATATTATGTCTTTAGAAAATAGGTCGGCATGCTATAATTCAGATACATGCTGTCTATGTAAACATCATGGCATGATATAATTCAAATATATGATTTATATAGTAAGCAAGTGAGCAGAGTGCAATCGCACATATGATGTGTCAACTAAGGATATGGCATTCAATGTTGTGTATATGATGTGAAAACTAAGCATTGCAAGACAACATATGCATGATATGAGTAATATAACCCTGCCAAGTTTGAGCATACACCTCAGGGAGATAATAGGACTGGTCATATGCCTCTGAATCCTCCTCTGAGGAGCTATCTATAACCAGCAAGATATCTGCTTCAGCAGGTAGGATTGTCTGGTCTGAAGACCATGTTTTCACTCCAGATACTTACATCCCCACTTCAAATGGCTGATGCACATGAAGAGCAGTTGAATATACAAACGTTGTCGACAAATGCAATGAGTAATACAAAAAAAGGACGACATGATATAATGCACATATATGACGCTTGGCTAAACAATATGGCATTGCATAATTCACATACATAATGCCTTGCAACAAGATAGCATTGCATAATTCATATATATAATGTCTTGCAACAAGATGGCATTGCAAAATTCACATACATGGTAACTAGACACTAAAGAGGTGGCATTCACACAAAGCATGTCTAAACTAAGCAAATGACATGCCAATGCAAGACACCATATGCACGATATGAGCAATATAACCCTGCCAAGTTAGAGCATGCACCTCGGGGGGGGGGGGATAGGACTGGTCATTTGTCTCTGAATCCTCCTCTGAGGAGCTATCCGTAACCATCAAGACATGCGCTTCGTCAGATAACATTGTCTGCTCTGAAGACCTTTTTTCCACTCCAAATTTTTCCATGACCGTGTCGAATGGCTGATGCAGAAGAAGAGTAATTGAATGTACTAAAATTGTTGACAAATTTAATATGTAATAAAAAAATGATGGTATGATATAATTCACATATAAGATGATTGGCTAACCAGGGTGGCATTGCAAAATTCACATATATGATGCCTGGCTAAACAAGATGGCATTGCATGATTCACATATACAATAAAGAAATTAAACAGATGTCATTCACATAAAGCATGTCTAAACTAAGCACATGACATATTTGATGTATAAATTAAGCAATGCAAGGCACCATATGCATGATATTTCCAACATTAGCATGCTAAGTTAGAGCGAAGACCTCAGGGGGTAAATAGGAGTGGTCTTCTCCTTTTGAATCCCCCTCAGAATAGTTATCTTCCTCTTGATTACAATCCAAAATGGGTGGAGGGGGGCTACCTTTGCGCCCACCATGGAGCGACGTCTGCATGAAATTTTATTGCCATGCAAGGCTCGTCTCCTTTGCTCTACTACATGTTCAGTTCCATTGCGTACAATAACTAACATTCATAGGAATAAAACATAGTGAGATTATGTAAGGAGTGCATGCAGAAATCCAGAGTGATGGTAGCAACCTGTGGATAGACCCAAAACCAATGATAGCAGGCATATAATGGCTTCAGTTAGAAAATACAGATAATGGCTTCTTTACTGTTTGTTTCCCACCCAACATGAAATTCATAGTAGACACAAGAGATTAACCGAATAGTAGATAGATACTATTGATTGCGACCCTGATATGTACTCCACAAAGATTTAAAAACTCAAGTTTAAGCATTAGTTTGGAGCTGATTCAAAGTCTAATCGGTGAACAGGACGATAAAGTAGCATGTAATATTAAGCGATGCATAATGTAAGTAGACACGAAAGAGTGCGACTGGTAACCCACAAGTATACGGGATAGTTGTAGCCTCTTTCGATAAGTAAGAGTGTCGAACCCAAAGTGGAGCTAAAGGTAGAACAAATACTCTCTCAAGTCCTATCGGCCACTGATACGACTCTACGCACGCTTGACGTTCGCTTTACCTAGAACAAGTATGAAACTAGAGGTACATTGTAGGTGTTGTTGGATAGGGTTGCAAGATAATAAAGAACACATAAATAAAAAGTAGGGGCTGTTTAGATAAAGATGCAATAAAGTAAATATAGCGAGTTTGGAAAAGTGGTGGTAGGAGTTGTGGAATTGTCCCTAAGCAATTGACTACTTTACTAGACCGATAGCAAGTTTTATGTGGGAGAGGCCACTGCTAGCATGTCATCCCTGACTTGGAATTCTATGCACTTATGATTGGAACTATTAGCAAGCATCCGCAACTACTAACGTTCATTAAGGTAAAACCCAACCATAGCATTAAGATATATTGGTCCCCCTTCAATCCCGTATGCATCAATTTCTATGCTAGGTAGAAGCTTCTGTCACTCTTGCCCTCCAATACATAGTCCTATCAACATACAACTAACCCTATGGTGTGATCCACACGCGCGCTCATATGATGGGCACCAAAGGACAGCAACATAACCACAAGCAAAATAAATCAATCATAGCAATTCATCAACCACCAATAGGACAACGAAAATCTACTCAGACATCATAGGATGGCAACACATCATTGGATAATAATATGAAGCATAAAGCACCATGTTCAAGTAGAGGGTATAGCGGGTTGCGGGAGAGTGGACCGCTGTAGATATAGGGGGGAAGGTGATGGAGATGTTGGTGAAGATGGCGGAGGTGTTGGTGAAGATTGCGGTGATGATGATGGCCCCCAGCGGCGTTCCGACGCCAACGGAAGCAAGGGGGAGAGAGCCCCCTTCTTATTCTTCTTCCTTGACCTTCTCCCTAGATGGGAGAAGGGTTTCCCCTCTAGTCCTTGGCTCCCATGGCTTGGGAGGGGCGAGAGACCCTCCGAGATTGGATCTATCTCTCTGTTTCTGCATTTTCTGATTCTGCCCCTTCACCGTTTCTTTTACATCCGAAGATCCGTAACTCCGATTGGGGTGAATCTTTTGGCCAGATTTTTCTCATAAAATTAGCTTTCATGCGGCAAAATAAGAGCGTCAGCTGCCTTACGGGTGGCCCAGGAGAGTGCTCGGCGGGCCCAGGGGGGTGGGCGCGTCCCTTATCTCCTGGCCACCTCGGGCACCGTTTCGCGTTGATTCTTCCTCCAGAAAATCCCAAATATTCCAAAATAATTCTCCGTCCATTTTTATCCCGTCCGGATTCCGTTTGATATTGGGTTTCTGTGAAACATAAAACATGCAACAAACAGGAACTGGCACTGGGCACTGGATCAATATGTTAGTCCCAAAAATAGTATAAAAAGTTGCCAAAAGTATATGAAAGTTGTATAATATTGGCATGGAACAATCAAAAATTATAGATACAATGGAGACGTATCAGCGACCTCTCTTGCAGACCCGTGTTGTCCTCGAGGTCATCTTCTCGGTTGATGATGGTAATGCAGTTGTCATGGTTGCCGGCGGCAGGGAAGAATGGCAGCGAAAGACAGTCTGGAGTGCGGATCCCTATTGTGGTGAACCCTTCCTCATTGGAGCAACTGAGCAGAGGTGGAACACAGTGCAGCAGGAGCGGGACAAACCACACAAGGTTTTCCTCGACACATATCTGTAATAGAAGTAATTGTGTAAGGGCTTGTTTGAATTTGAGGATTCTAACAATGCAGGGGTAGGAAATACATGGGAATAGGATATGAATGCATGTGCAAAACAGAGAATTTAAAAACACATGATTTCTGCCAATCTGGGTGTTTGGTTCACAAGAATTGGAAGATCATAGGATGCGGAGAAGCATGGTGAGATTAAGTCAAACCACAAGAAAATGTACTATTATAATGCTATTATGCTACTGTCTCTTAGTCTTCTACTTCATGAATAGGAATTTGAAAATGAGGACAAGTGGATATTAAAATTCCTACGGTTTTTCTTTCAAGGAGACACTAAAGGAACAAATCCTATAGTTTTCCTTTGCTCCTTTCCTTTGAACCAAATGCATGAATAGTAGTACCATATGAAACTTTCCGATTCCTATGTTTTTCCTTTACTTTTCCTTTCAAGCAGTGGCGATTCTAGTAGGCAGGCTTGAGCAGGGAAAAGCCTACACTCAAAAAATGTTTTTGTGCTACTTCTACTACTTTGGACCCAGGCCACTACCCTACTAGCTCAACTCCCAGGCTCATCTACAAATGCACAGCTCAAACGCGTAGAGATAGATAATGATAGCGTTCAAGAGAGTTCATCACAGATAGCTAAGTTGCTTGGTACCTCACTGCTTGTCATATAGTAGAGAAACTAATCGTATTTCACGTTACTACGTGTGCTCACTGGACAATATATATAACATGTAGAGTAGAAAAGCGATGCAACAAGTGTACAACCTCTTTGGCGAAGCCATGTCGATCTCAGCGTGATTGGGTTGGTCGATGAGGATGCTCCGGCTGATTTGGCTGTCGGAGGAGGGGAAGAAGATCTTAGGTGTCTGGATATGGAGCCCAGGGTACTACTCCGCTGTGATGGAGGGTTTCATCATTGGAGTAGCTCTGATGAGTTGTACGACGGCGAGGCTGAAGCAGGACAAGAGAGACAACATTAACCTGAGTGGAATTCGAATAACATCTCCAATAGATGACGTAAAATACATAACCACAAAGTGCTAGATGTAAAATATATCAGCCGCTAATCTCTGAACTTAACTGTCGAAACTGAATTTAACTGTCGAAACTAAATTTTGCTATCGAAAATGAAAGCACTAGTAGCAGAAAAGTAGTAGTAGCAGCAGCGCGTGCGAGAGCCGAGGCAGCTGGTCGTGCAGCAGTATCTCGGGTAGCAGCTGCAGGGGCTCGAGGGAGAGCAGGACCTGCTGCTCGTTCAGCAGCAGTGCACAAGAGTAGAGCAGCAGCGTGAGCAAGAGCAAGAGTGAGAGCAGTAGCACGAGCAAGAGAAGACCAGGCAGGGGACCGAGAGCAAGAACAGAGCAACAGAGTGAGTGAGAGCAGCAGCTCCTACTGATGTGGACGTCGCCGCCGATGGAGCGACACCGTCGAGGAAGTGGCCAGCGACGCCACCGTGGATGGAGCCGCTCCATGTCGGCTCGGGACCGAGCGCCGACAGCATGTGAGATCGAATCAAGAAGAAAATGCGGCGATTAGTGTAGAACCTCTTTGGTGGCGCCGATCAGGCCTCAGCTTCATCTAAGAAATTGGTGATGATTCTGCTCTTCCGGTGGTGCAGGTGAAGACGGCGGTGTGGGAATGGAGGTGGCATTAAAGACGAGGGGAACATCGGTGCAACTCCTTTGAGGTGGAGGACGGGGTGGCTGAACCGGCGGGACAACGAGATCGACAACGGATCCTCATCTGGTGTGGTGGATGAGGGACGTCGAGGTGTTGTCATGGACGACGTCATCGGGGAAGAGGCTCCGACTAGGTGGCGGATGGAGGAGGGTGTTGGGCTTCGCAGGTTTTCACGGACTTAGTGTACGAATGGGTCGACGGATGGGATGGGAGGGGGAACAATGGCTTAGGGACACGCTTGTCCGAAATGTGGGGTAAGTTACAAAAGTACCCTCACCGATTTGAGCTAGCGGTTCTTTCGGTTCAGGGGTATCAGGGGCATTTCACGTGTCGGGATTTCGCAGGAGGTGGGAGTTTTCGCGTGCGTTGTAATTTTGGGATAGCAAGGCGTAGGTTGAGATGGAGGGAGTTTTCGGAGCACAACGAGACAAAGATATATCTTAAATATTTCGGGGGTAACAAGGTGCGGGTTGAAGAGACGGGAGTTTCGTGGCACGATAGACAAAGATGCTAGCTTGAAATTTTGGCATAACAAGGTGTGGCTTGAAATTTTGGGAGAACAAGCTTAACGTGTACAAAAAAATACAATTTGTACCTCATCACTAGAGAGAGCCATGTCTCGTTTTACTATATTACCAGAAAGCATTCAAATACAACAACAAACAAACTACAAAAGTCGGGACAATAAACATAACCTGTACAGTACCAAAACAATTTGCACTTCCCTTAACAATAAAAAACAATTCTGTGTTGTCTAGCATATGGACTAAATTTGAGTACATTTTCCCTGTTTTAATGGGATTGTACTCGGGTCCGTTATACAACAATCTAAATATTATCTTCACAACACATGACATGAAGATAGGAGTAGTAAATTCCTATATAAATACGAACTACATTTACATACAATCTCAAATTCAAATATATGTATCCATTTTATGTTGAATTCAAATCATAGTACATGTATGCTTTAGCTAGATGTTCAGAATCTAAACCATGTATGATACTACGTACAATGTGTTTAACACGCACAACACACACACAAACACCATTTAGACTAGTAAGGTACACGTGCATTGCACGCATGAGATTTGGCAACCAAATTATAAATAAATACCACATTATAGCATATAAGCTTTGAGTCATATATGCATGATGTAGATGTTCGTTTAATTCTTATAGTTCATCTCATTCAAAATCAATTAGTTTTATAAAAAAGCTAATATATTTTAAGATTCATGGAATTATGCGTTGTAAATCATAAAGTAAAAACAAATAATGACAATTCATGGAGAAATTTTTTTAGCCAATTATGATACGGAAGATTCTAGAACAAAGGATAAGTGCTTGTGTTTTGAGGTTTGTGCATTATGCTTAAGTTCAATCATGGAGTCTTCTAGATTGTACATGTGGCAAAATCCGGTGCATTGTAGATGATATCCAACATCCAGTAGTGCTAGGATGAAGGCTCAAAACCTTCCCTTTTCATGTAAATTTAATGATAATAAAACCTTGGCTTCTTATGCTAATGGTATATATGATTACTGTGATGTGGAACGAATAGAAGAAATCGTCGCTTTTAAGGGTGTTTATGAAATTGAATCTTTGTTTGAAAAGTGTGAAAATTATGATGATGATGTTTATAGACCTGAAAATTATGCTTAACTTAAATATTGATATGAGAATTATGAATATAATTTTGATATTGATGCATTTTATTGAGAAAGTCTCCGTTGTCCAAGGAGAGACTAATATTTTGTAGGAATGTATGGAATAAGAAATAGACGACACTGTGAGCTCATTAGATGAAAAAGATGACGAGGAGAGCGAAGAACAAAAGGAGGAAGAGGAGATTAGCTACCCGTGCCCTTCTAATGAGAGCAACTCTTCAACTCATACATTGTTTAATTTGCCTTCGTTCTTACCGAACGATGATTGCTATGATCCCTTGGATTCGTTTGAAATATTCGTTTTTGATGAATGTGATGCTTGCTATGCTTGTGCCCATGATGCCATTATGAGTTATGCTTATGGAGATGAACTTGCTATAGGTCCTTATGTTAAGAATGAAATTGTTGCTATTGCACCCACGCATGATATTCCTATTATCTTTTTGAATTCTCCCAACTACACTATGTCGGAGAAGTTTGCGCTTATTAAGGTCTATATTGATGGGTTGCGTTCTACTTGCACATGATGATTTTGATAAATATAATATGTATGTGCTTGCTGCTCCTAGTTGCAATTATTATGAGAGAGGAACTACATCTCCGACTCTCTATGTTTCCAATACAAAAAAATTCCAAGAAACTGTTTATACTATGCATTGGCCTTTACTTCGTGTGCCTGAATTGTTCTTTTATGACATGCTGATGCAAAGGAAGAGAGTTAGGCTTCGTTTGTGCATGATATATGTTACTTTGTGCTCACTGCTAAATCACAAATCATTGTTAATTAAAATTGGCTTTGATATACCTTGGGATCTGGGTGGATCCATTACTTGAGCACTATATTCCTAGCTTAATGGCTTTAAAGAAAGGGATGCCAGGGAGACAACCCGGAAGTTTTAGAGTCATTTTTTCTATTGTGTGCTTTTAAAAAGTTTATAAAAATAAAAAAATATAGAGGGGAACCTAAAACTTTTCAAAAAGACAAGTGAAAGTGAGAAAGACGAGCAGTGTTAAAGTGGGAGCTAGCCTTGAACTTTGTTCATGCCCATGGAAACTGTCGGGTGGTAGGTGCGACATATACCAATGGGTGGCTAATCATTGTGGGAGCCAGTAAGACATCGCCAGTGCCTGGAAACGGGATAAGGCGAAGACATGCACGCCGGCGAATCTTACCCAGGTTCGGGGCTCTCCTAGGAGATAACACCCCTAGTCCTGCTCTGCGGGGTCTTCGCATGATCACTAGACAACAAGTAGCTACAAGATGCTCCATGAACTGTTTTGCTAGACGAAGAAGAAGGGCAAGGCTAGCTCTCCTCTTCTCTCTATGTGGTGTCTAAAACTCTAAGAGATCAACCCTTTGCATGGGTGCCCTGGGGGTTTATATAGGCCTACCCCCAGGGGTACAATGGTAATCCGGCTGGATACGGGTCCAGGCCGTCAGTGTATGTAATCGTCGGCTTCTCCGCCGACCGCTGGGGCCCACCGACTGGTGGGTCCCGCCGGCTACCAGCCTCTTGGACGACTGGCCTGGCCCACCGCCCGGGGGTCTTGTCGGCTGCTGATTACTGTAGCTTTACTGCTGGTGACGATGGCTTTGTCGGGATAAGCATGGCTACAGTGCCACCGCCTGGCGAGCACTCACTGTAGCCTTAACCCATCTTATCTGCTTAATGGTGCACAAACTTCCAGGGCGGGGGCAGGCCGACTGCTGGGTGCCGACCTCCCCCTAGGCCGACTGGTCAAGTCCAGCCACCTTCTGATATCTCTCTGGCAGGAGGGGCCCACCGCCTACAGGCCGTACTAATAGCCTGTCATGGGCGATGTCATGGTCAATGTGGCAACAGTGCCGTGCCGGACGGGTAGTGGCCGCCCCGTACGGTGCACTATGGCCACGCTCGCTCCGGGATTCAGGGGTGGAAGGCTTCACTGTAGCCACGCCCCATCTTATCGCTATTATGTGGGTGCAAACTTTGAGGGTATGAGTCGGGCCGCCTGCTAGGAGTCGACCACTCTGGTGGTCGGCTGCTAGGAGTCAGCCCTCTTCGAGAGAGCTCTTAGAGTCTCGCCGCCTTCCAGCAGCCGGCCGGTGGGACAGCCGGCCAAGAGAAGGCGGCTCTGTGTCTTGGATGTTCGAGGGCTCATTCGGCCCGATATTTTTTGAAGAGCCACGGGGAGCCGGTTAGGCTACCCGTGGTCATTTACTCCGATAGTAGTCCCCGAAGCTGGTCGGGCTTCGTGGTTGAAAGGGGCACAAGAAGCCCAAGCAGCTTCCTGATACGTCTCCGACGTATCTATAATTTATGAAGCATTCATGCTATTATATTATCTGTTTTGGATGTTTATGGGCTTTAGTAAGCACTTTTATATTATTTTTGGGACTAACCTATTAACCGAAGGCCCAGCCCATATTGCTATTTTCTTGCCTATTTCAGTGTTTCGGAGAAAAGGAATATCAAACGGAGTCCAAACGGAATGAAACCTTCGGGAAAGTTATTTTTGGAACGGAAGCAATCCAGGGGACTTGGAGTGCACGTAAGGGAAGCTTCGGGGTGTCCATGAGGCAGGGAGGTGCGCCCCCACCCTCGTGGACCCCTCGTGGCCCCCCTGACCGACTTCTTTCGCCTATATATCTCCATATACCCTAAAAACATCGGGGAACACAATAGATCGGGAGTTCCATCGCCGCAAGCCTCTGTACCCACCAAAAACCTCTCGGGGGCCCGTTCCGGCACCCTGCCGGAGGGGGAATCCATCACCGGTGGCCATCTTCATCATCCCGACGCTCTCCATGACAATGAGGGAGTAGTTCACCCTCGGGGCTGAGGGTATGTACCAGTAGCTATGTGTTTGATCTCTCTCTCTCTCTCTCTCGTGTTCTTGAGGTGATATGATCTTGATGTATCACGAGATTTGCTATTATAGTTGGATCTTATGATGTTTCTCCCCCTCTACTCTCTTGTAATGGATTGAGTTTTCCCTTTGAAGTTGTCTTATGGATTGAGTCTTTAAGGATTTGAGAACACTTGATGTATATCTTGCCGTGCTTCTGTGGTGACAATGGGATATTCATGTGATTTACTTGATGTATGTTTTGGTGATCAACTTACGGGTTCAATGAACTTATGCATAGGGGTTGGCACATGTATTCGTCTTGACTCTCCGGTATAAACTTTGGGGCATTCTTTGAAGTACTTTGTGTTGGTTGAATAGATGAATCTGAGATTGTGTGATGCATATCATATAATCATGCCCACGGATACTTGAGGTGACATTGGAGTATCTAGGTGACATTAGGGTTTTGGTTGATTTGTGTCTTAAGGTGTTATTCTAGTATGAACTCTATGATAGATCGAACCGAAAGAATAGCTTCGTGTTATTTTACTATGGACTCTTGAATAGATCGAGCAGAAAGGATAACTTTGAGGTGGTTTCGTACCCTACCATAATCTCTTCATTTGTTCTCCGCTATTAATGACTTTGGAGTGACTCTTTGTTGCATGTTGAGGGATAGTTATTATTGTTGAGAGAACTTGCACTAGTGAAAGTATGAACCTTAGGCCTTGTTTCCTACCATTGCAATACCGTTTATGCTCACTTTTATCATTAGTTACCTTACTGTTTTTATAATTTCAGATTACAAAAACCTATATCTACCATCCATATTGCACTTGTGCCACCATCTCTTCGCTGAACTAGTGCACCTATACAATTTACCATTGTATTGGGTGTGTTGGGGACACAAGAGACTCTTTGTTATTTGGTTGTAGGGTTGTTTGAGAGACACCATCTTCATCCTACGCCTCCCACAGATTGATAAACCTTAGGTCATCCACTTGAGGGAAATTTGCTACTGTCCTACAAACCTCTGCACTTGGAGGCCCAACAACGTCTACAAGAAGAAGGTTGTGTAGTAGACATCACTTCCTATCTTGAAGAGACGACAGCTAGGAGTCGGCCACAATCAGTCGCGCCGTCTAGAAAGTTGAAGGCGGGAACTAGATGGCGCGCGCGCGTCGGGCATTGGGCCAGCTGCCCGCGGTCCACGCGCCATGCGGCACCCATCGGCTGGACTAGCCTGCCAGCCCACATGCACGACGGGACGTCGCTGCAGGCTGGGGCCCGCCAGTACCACGCCTCGGCCCATGCGTGGATCCTCTGTGGCCGAGGCGGATGGTTGGCATTCTAGCGGCAGTTACCGCACGCCGTTAAGGTGCAATAATCGCGGGTCATGGGGGAGTGGGCGCAGTTAATCCCACGACCCCCACTTCCCGCCCCCTCGGCTTTGTCGCTCCGCAACTATAAGTAAGGGGAGGAGGGGGAGCGGCAAACGCACGCGCACTCATCCCCTACTCCACCATCTTCCTCTTCTTCTTCTTCTTCGTCGCCGTTGCCGTCTGCCGCTGTGCCGTTCCTCCGACCATCTTGTGGTGCCATAGCTCGTCAACGCGGGGTCGCGCTCTCGTTGTCGCTGCGCTTTCTTCGTCTGCTTCTCGTCTTCATGGTGCGCGCCGGAGCCTGGGACGGCTCCAACGTCCACGAAGACCACATCGATTTCCTTCGCAAGACGCGGCGGTTCCCGGCGAGGATTATGTGAAGGTCTACCTAGCGCCGGAGGGGGAGATCTCACCGGCGCTGGAGGAGGGCGAGCGCGTCATCTTTCGGTCGCATTGCTTGCGCAGCTTCGGCCTGCTGGCAAGCGGCTTCTTCCGTGCCTCCCTTGATTTCTACGGCCTCTAGTCACACCACCTCACTCCGAACACGGTGGTGCTGTTGTACGCATTCGTCACCTTGTGCGAAGGCTATCTCGATGTCCTCCCCACCATCGAGCTTTGGGGCTAGTTCTTCTACTCAAATCTCGGCACCGTCATCAAGAGCGTGCCCGCACAATGCGGCGCCTTCGTCGCGGTGCAGAGGTCGGCGCCCGAGAACCCGTTTCCCCCCATCACGCTGATTCAGTCGGTGAAGATGTGGAAGCAGTCATACTTCTATGTGAAGAGCGTCTTCCCGGAGGGCGACTGGGTCAACCTGCCGGCTTACGCAGCTGGCCCACCGGCTGGGAAGCGGCCTAACTGGTCGTATCGGTCTAGGTCGTTGTCGACCTCGGGAGCCGCCGTCGTCTTGCGGCTCCGGGTGATGGTGAAGTCGGAGGGCCTGACCGGGCCTGACTTGCTGACCACCTTCGTGGCGCGCCGGGTGCTCCTGCTCCAGGGCTGCCCTCACATGATATGCCAGATGAGCGGGCATCTGGACCCAAGCCGATTGTGCACCAAGGAGATGCCTCACTCTGAGGTAGCTCACTTGGTGAACTACTGCTCAAACTGCGAGCTCCCGGAGGAGGAGAGGTGGTTTGGCAAGGAGCCGTACTCGCGCGTGAATCCGCCGCCGAAGGTAAGTCTTCTTCTCTTCTTTTTTCTTTAGATGTCGAGTTCTCCTTGGCCGGCTTGACCAATTGGCCATAAAACAGAGCGCCCTCCTTCAGCCGGCAGTCGGCACCGCAGGGCCGGAGCGTCAGTTCCTCCCTGATCGGGCAGAGGGCGACGTGGACGACCCCGACTTGGGGGTGGCCGCCTTGGATGATGATGCCACAGGAGGAGGCAGCGAAGCATGCGGCACAAGACTCAGGGATGACCTCGAGGACTGAATGGATGACGACGAGGGAGAGGTCGCCCCGTGCCGCGAGCCGGTGTCTGACCAGTAGGGCGCGAGCTCTTCTACTATGCCGGCTGTGCGAGGCGGCGCGCAGAAACGCCGGGCCGCGCCGTCTATGTTCGGCAGCCGGCCGAAGAAGCCCAAGAGCTCGGTCGCGGCAACCAAGCGGGACAAGGCGGCCGCGAAGGCAACCCATTTCTGCAATGTGGTGAAGGATCCACAGATGGTTTCTGCGTAAGTGCTGACTCCCTCACGCATTCTTTCTTCTATATTGTCAATATTCTTCTGATTTTTCTTTATCTTGTTCGAAAACAGAAGTCCGCCCTCTCTTGAGCGGTCTGTCGCCGCCTCCGTGGTTGGGGCAGCGGGAGGCTCCACCAGCGCCCACTGCATGGACCCTCGTGCCGATTTTCATGCAGCGACAGAGAGGAACGCGCGGAAGGCACATGAGGAGCGGGAGGCGGAGCAGCAGAGGGCGGCTGCCGCCAAGGCAACACAGGAGGTGGCGGAGGTGGCTACAAGGGCACAGGCCGACGCTGCGGCCAAGGCCCAGGCGGATGCCGCAACAGCGGCCCAGGTGGAGGAGGCCCTACGCAACCAGCCCCCGCAGCTCATCATTCCCCTCCGTTCCGTGGCGCCTGAGGTCCCAGTGGCACTGCCAGAAGGAACTGGTGGCGGCCAGCCGGTTATGGAGAGGGAGGAGGGCGATGCCATCGCCCCGGAGAAGGAGGTGGCTCCGCCAGCTCCGACTATAGCGGACCAAGGCGGCAGCCGAGCGCGCCACCCGTGCCGCCGGCTGGAGGCGAGCCGGTTGTGAGGGCGGACCTTGTGGTCCGATCTCCGGCGCACCAACGCGCAGGAAAGGCGGCCTCGGAGTTGTTCTTGCAGAAGGCCACGGGCTCGAGCTCGTCGGCCCAGGAGCTGGAGATGGCAAGCGTCAGCTTGCCGGACTAGATGCCGGGGGCCGGGACGGCCGTGCTGAACGAGGCGGCACAGGATGTCTGGACTCAGCTTCAGTCTCAGGCCGCCGCCTTGAAGAACTACAACCGGGAGTTCCTGGCGACGCAGGCAGCCATCCGGGTAAGACCTTCGCCTCTTGCTTCTTGCTCTTGTATTATTCCTTGGGGGCGCGTCAGCGCACCCACTGAGTGTAGTCCGCGAGTTCCGGGTCGGCTGCTGAGCATGCGGCCTGGAACTTCTAAGTAGACTCGGGTGCTGACTTGTTTTTATTTGCTCGTCTGTCTCTTTTGCAGGATTATCATAACCTTCGCGCGGCCGCCTTCAACTCCCACGTCCGGGAGCTGACTCAGAAGACCGCCGACTTGTCTGAGAGCAGGAGTAAGTGTTCATCTTCTATCTCTCATGGGGGCGCGTCAGCGCACCCACTAGGTGTAGACCCCGAGATTCGGGCCGACTGCTGAGCAGTCGGGCCGGATATTTTCTCGCGACTTCTTTCTTATTGTTTATTCTTCTTTTGCCATCTTTGCAGAGGCCAATGCCGACCTGCGGCAGCAACTGGGTGAGGCCCAAACTGCGCTGCGTGCCAAGGAGGCTGAGTGCAGTGCCGCGGCTTAGGAGCGTGACCGCCTAGCCAAGAAGCTGGCTGACCAGGAAGAGAGTCATAAGGCGGCTCTGAAAGCGGTGAAGGACAGCGAGGCCGCCCTCCAAGAAGAGTACGAGACCGAGGCGGCGAACTGGGCCGAGTCGAGGCAGCCGCTGAATGATGGCTATGGCCATATTAAAGACATGGTTGATGGTAAGCTACCTTCCTCTTCATCCCCTTGTTTGCTGCCTGCTGCTTGGTCCGACTTCTCACTTTGTATTTTCTCTTTTCTTCTTTGCATAGAATACTTCCCCAGCTACTCTGTTGCCGCCAGCCAAGTCATCGAGGCCCACTGCAATGTGCGGAAGCAGGCTGGTGCTGAGATTGCGCCAGATGCTCGCCGGACGCTTGAGGAGCAGCTCTTGGCCATCCAGGCCCGTCTCCAGCCGGCTCACCGCATGCTCCGCCACCTTCAGTGCATTGGAGCCCAGGTTCTTTCCTCCCTCTGGCCTGGCGAAGCGATTCCCCGCACCCCCAGTCGGACTGCAGACTGGCTGGAGGTGGCGGTCGGCTGCTTCGAGGCTTGGAAGGTTTCTGCAGCCCGGGCAGGCGCCAGGCGGGAGTTGGAGTTCGTCCGAGCGTGGTATCCTGGGCTAGACTTGTCCCAGCTGGCCACGTTTTGGCAGGAGGCCAACGAGGGGCTGGTGGCTGTGCGGCCAGCTATCATTCAACATGCTGCGGCGATTGCCGAGTACACTGACACCAGCGTCTTCATCCCCGAGCTGAACGATGACGGCGCTGCTCTGCCGGCGGAGTGGTTTGGGCTGAACCCGGCGGATGGTGAAGACTCGGCGGAGGAGATCGACTCTAGCGACGAGGGTGAAGAAGAGGAGGAAGAGGACGGTGAAGACGCCACGCCGGATGATGGAGCAGCCGACCAACCTCAGCCTGACCGTGCCTCCAGCAACGAGGCACGTGCGAACATGCCGCCTGCCACTGGTGATGACCAAGCCGAGACTCGCCAGCCGGCCACTCCTCCAGCCAGCGCTGTTGTTTCCACTGACCTGCCCAGCTCGCCCATTGCACCCTTGGCCTGAGCCGACATTTTATCTTTATCTTCCTGCTCGTTAGTCTTTGAACAATATTTGTTAAATTCGCGTAGTTCCACCCACCGGGGGTGTATTCGAACTAAGTTGAATGCCGGCCCTAAAAGGCGTTTTGTGTAAATATAATGTTGCATGTGTTTGACTTCTGACTGCGCTTGCTTTACATCTTTTTCCAGCTGTTTCCTTTGCCGCCCTCCCTTGGTCGCCGCCTTCCCAGCCGGACAGCTGCTCTGCAGTCTGTGGCTGGGAAAGTACTTGGCCTTGTGGGAGGGCAAGTACTTTAGCTTTCTTAGATTGTGGCAAGGTGAGTGGGAAGCCGTCCAGCCGGCTACTTAACAGTCGGTTGGCTGGGTGGGGAGCCGGCTTGTGTTATGTAAGCCCATTGGTCCTTAGCCATTTTTCATGTGGGCATATTTTCCTGCCTTTAACTCTTGCCAGTCGCATAGTCAATTCTGCGAGCTGCGACTTTTGGCAAGAGAGGGCTTAGGTGCCGGCACACTACTTGTCTGACTGCAGGTGGTGCTTAACATAATCCAAGGCGGCAAGTCCCCGGGCCGACTGGTTGAACCCGATACAGGACGAAGGAACAAATGTAGTGATATATTCATAGGCATGATACTCATCATATAGATAAAATAGGGTAGTCCCCGAGTGCTCCTCTGGGGACCCGATGTCTTGTACTTAATACAAAAGATAGCATGGTACATACTGCACTAACTGTAAAATCTTCGAAGGAGATTGGCGTTCCACGAGCATTCTGACTCCTTGCCGGAATCATCTCTCTTGCGTGCCTTGGGCTTCTATGCGTCGATCAGGTAGTAGGAGTCATTGCCCAAGGCCTTGCTGATGACGAAGGGGCCTTCCCAAGGGGCCGAGAGCTTGTGCTGACCGCCTGTTCGCTAGATCAGCCGGAGCACAAGGTCACCCTCTTGGAAGGATCTTGGCTTGACCTTCCAATTGTGGTAACAGTGCAAACCCTGCTGGTAGATGGCGGACCGGCGGAGTGCTAACAGCCGACCCTCTTCCAGCAGGTCAACACCGTATTCTCGCACTTCCTTTTCCTCTGCTTCCGTGTACATGGTGACCCGAGGTGAGTCGAACTCGATGTCAGTTGGGATGACAGCCTCGACACCATACACAAGGAAGAAAGGAGTGAAGCCGGTTGACTTGTTCGGGGTGGTACGCAAGCTCCAAAGGACGGCCGGTAGCTCCTCAAGCCAGCAACCGACCGAGCGCTCCGGTGGCTCAACCAATCGGGGCTTGATGCCGGAAAGGATGAGGCCGTTTGCTTTCTCAACTTGGCCGTTTGACTGCGGATGGGAAACAGATGCTAGGTCCAGTCGGATGCCCTGTGTCGCGCTGAAACGTGCCAATGCTCCGTTGGCAAAATTCATGCCGTTGTCGGTGATGATGTTGTGTGGTATGCCATACCGGGTGGTGATGTTTGCGATGAATGTCACAGCAGTCGGCCCATTCAACTTCTTGATTGGCTTTCCTTCAATCCACTTGGTGAACTTGTCTATGGCAACAAGAAGGTGTGTCATGCCGCCACGTGCCGTCTTGAATGGGCCCACCATATCCAGCCCCCCAGATGGCAAAGGGCCAAGTGAGGGGGATGGTCTTGAGCGCTGAAGCCGGCAGGTGTTGCTTGGAGCTGAAAAGTTGGCACCCTTTGCAGTGTTTGACCAATTCTTTGGCGTCTTCCAAAGCAGTCAGCCAGAAGAAACCATGGTGGAAAGCTTTGACAGCAAGTGATCTTGAAGCCGCGTGGTGGCCGCACTCGCCTTGGTGGATGTCCTTGAGGATTGCAATGCCCTTCTCTGGCTCGACGCAGCGCTGGAAGACTCCAATGACACTGCGCCTAACGAGCTATTTGTTCACTATTGTGTATGCTCCAGCTCGACGTTGAACTTGTCTTGCCGAGATCTCATCAGTCGGCAGCTCTCTGTTTACTAGAAAGCTGAGGATGGGCTGGGCCCATGATGGAGCTGCGACTTCTTCTATTTCCAACATGGCTACTGCGACCAGGGCGGGTGGGTTGGGTGGTGAAGGGTTGGAGTCGGACACCGCGTGCTGTGTCGTTGCAGTCCCCAGGCCGACTGCTGCAGTCCTTGGGTCGGATTCTGAAGTCCTCCGGCCGGGTTCGACTGTAGCAGTCCCCGAGCCGCCTACCGAAGTCCCCGAGCCACCTGCTGGGTTCCCCAAGTCGGATCCGACTGCATCAGGGTCAGGCGGCATGAAGATGGAGTCTGATTCTAGAGACGGCTTGATAGACGGCTTGAGGAGGTGTTGAAGGGAGATGCCGGTTGGTATAGCTTGCCGGGTGGAGCTGATACGTGCTAGGGCATCTGCTTGCTCGTTGTCGGCCCGTGGCACGTGGGGAAACTCGCACCCTTCAAAGTATCCACTGAGTTGCTGACTGAGGAAGCGGTAGCTTGCCATGTTTGCGTCCTTGGCATCCCAATCACCCGACTGTTGGATTACCAAGTCCGAGTCGCCATAGCATAGGATCCGGTGGATGCCGAGTTCTTTGGCCAGCCGGAGCCCATGTATGAGCACCTCGTAGTTGGACACGTTGTTGGAGGCGGCAAAATGAATTTGCAATGCATATCTGAGCTTGTCGCCCTTGGGAGAGGTGAGGATGATGCCAGCTCCCAAGCCGGTGCGCATCTTGGATCCGTCAAAGTGCATCCGCCAATGAGTGGAGTCGGGTGCTGGTGGCAGGTACTGAGTTTTGGCCCAGTCGACAAGGAAGTTGGCTAGCACTTGGGACTTGATGGCGGTGCGAGGCTGGTAGAAGATGGTGCAGGTATCCAACGCAATGGCCCACTTGGCCACCCGATCAGATGCATCCCGGCTGACCATGATGTCGGCAAGCGGGGCTGTGCAAACGACCGTGATGGGGTGCTCTTGAAAGTAGGGCTTGAGCTTCTTGGCTGCTAAGTATACGCCATAGCACATCTTCTGGTAGTGGGGGTAATTCTGCTTTGAGGTTGACAGTACTTCACTCAGGTAATACACTGGCCTCTAGACCAGCTGAGCTCTGCCTTCCTTTGGGCACTGAACCACGATGACAGTGCTGACCACCCGGCTAGTTGCGGCAATGTAAAGGAGCATGGGCTCTTTCTTAGTCGGTGCCGCCAGGACAGGCGGCGTGGTCAACATCTTCTTCAGCTTGTGAAAAGCTTCGTGCACTTGGTCGTTCCACTCGAAGTGAGTGGATTTCCTCATGAGCTGATACAGGGGGAGAGCCTTCTCCCCTAGCCGACTGATGAAGCGGTTAAGGGAGGTCAGGCACCCGGTGAACTTTTGGACATCTCGAAGCCGGGTGGGAATCTCCATCCTCTCTATGGCCTTGATTTTCACTGGGTTGCACTCGATGCCGCGTTCAGAGACGAGTAAGCCTAGGAGCTGGCCGGCTGGTACTCCAAACACGCATTTCTCAGGGTTGAGCTTGATCTGAAATCGGTGCAAGTTGTCAAACGTTTCCTTGAGATCTTCCAGCAGGGTGCCATGCTTTTCCATCTTCACCACAATATCATCTACGTAGACATGGGCATTTCTACCGAGTTGCTTGAGGAGGCATTTCTGCATGCAACGCTGAAAAGTGGCACCGGCATTTCTCATGCCGAATGTCATAGTCAGGTAGCAGAAAGCTCCAAATGGTGTGATGAAGGCGGTCTTCAGGCGGTCGGCTGGATCCAACTTGATTCAATGGTAGCCTGAGTAGGCATCCAAGAAACTCAACAACTCGCATCCGGCTATGGAGTCTATCACTTGGTCAATCCGGGGCAAAGCAAACGGATCTTTGGGGCAAGCTTTTTTGAGGCTGGTATAATCTATACACATGCGCCATTTCTTGTTCTTATTTAGTACAAGGACTGGGTTGGCAAGCCATTCTAGAAAGAACACCTCCATAATGAAGCCGGCTTCCAGAAGCCGGGCTATCTCTTCACCAACAATTCTTCTCTTCTCCTCCGACAGTCGGCTAGGGGAGAAGGCTCTCCCCCTGTATCAGCTCATGAGGAAATCCACTCACTTCGAGTGGAACGACCAAGCGGACGAAGCTTTTCACAAGCTGAAGAAGATGTTGACCACGCCGCCTGTCCTGGCGGCACCGACTACCCGGCATGTCCTTGGGGGACCATGCAAAGATATCCCGATTCTCACGGAGGAAATCGACGAGCTCACTTTCCTATTTGTTGTCCAGGTTTGCTCCTAGAACAGCAAACCTCTCCGGGTGCTCTGGGTCCAGATGCATCTTCTTTGTTTCCTTGGTCGTCTGGAAGGAGCCCTGAGCTTCTGACTCCTTGGGATCAGGCGACAGGTCCGGCTGCTTGCTGGCCATGGCCACAACCCAGTCAAGGATCTTCTTCTCAGCAGCAACCACGAGGGACTCGGCCAGCCGGCTGCTGGCTGTAGTGCAGGAAGAGGATTTCTTGTAGTCTCCGACTATGGTGATGAAGCCCTTGGAGCTCGGCATCTTAATCTTGAGGTAGGCATAGTGGGGCACAGCCATGAACTTGGCCAGGGTAGGTCGGCCAAGTAAAGCGTGGTAAGGGCTCTCTAGATCCACTACCTCAAACCAAACTACTTCTCGGCGGAAGTGATCTTTGTCTCTAAAGAGGACATCTATCTTGATCTTGCCGATTGGTGAGCACGACAGGCCTGGTACAATGCCATGGAAAATGGTCCGACTGGGTAAAAGCTGCTTCGTCTTGATATTCATCTTCTCCATGGTGTCACGGTACAGGATGTTGATGCTGCTCCCGCCATCAATTAAAACTCGAGAGAAACGAGCAGCTCGCCTCTCTGTTGCAAAAGTGGCATACAACACCAATGCATAGGAGCCTGGAGACGGCATCACCTCTGGGTGATCAGCCCGGCTCCAGCTGATGGGCTTTTCAGACCAATGCATAAACTCTGGATCTTTGGAGGCGATCGCATTGACTTCTTGGTGCTATCGGCGCCGGCTGTGCCTGTCTTCAGCTTGGCTCGTAAAGATGACATCGGCTGCGTGCTCGTCGGGGAACTCATCTTGAATGGCTCTAACTGCTGGGCGGGTGGCCGGTGGCTAAGGAGCCGGAGGCGGCTGGCCAGCGGGCGGAGGGGGCAGCAGTCCTTCGCCCTTGGAGGTTCGGGTGAGCCAATGGCACTTCCGGGTTGTGTGGTTGGATGGCTTCGCGCCGCTGTGGAACTTGCAAGGGGCATCAAGGGTTTGCTCGTAGGAGAAAGCAGGCTGCAAAGCCGGCCTGCTGCCTTTCGGACGCTTGGGCATAGGCTGCCCTTCAGGCTGCTCATCTTCGACCATCGCCACTTTCCGACTAGTGGAAGTCAGCATCGGGGCCTTGCGATTGTTGTCGTTTTGGTGCGGACGCCGATTGGAGTCGCCATCCGGCGTTTTTGGAGCTGGAGGGAGCACCTTTCCAGAAGTTTCTACTCGGAGCTCGCTCTTCATCGAGGAGTCGGCCGTGGCGTACTTGTCTGCTATGATCAGCAGCTCGTCGAGTGTAGCCGGCTCATCGTAGAGAAGTCGATGCTTGAGGAGGGTGCCCTCTCGGCACTCGGCGGTGAAGTACTCTATTGCTTGCACCTCGTGCACCCCTTCGCAGGAGTTGCGGAGCTCGACCCAGCGCGTCAGGTAGTCGCGGCTGGACTCGGTCGGGCCTTGGACACAAAGGGAGAGCTGACATGGCTTGGGAGCCCGCTTGTACGTGCTGGTGAAGTTGCGGATGAAGACTTCCATGAATTACAGCCAGTTGTTGACGCTGTAGGGCTTGAGGCTGATCAGCCAGGTGTGTGCCGTGCCTTGAAGCATGAGAGGGACGTACTTCACGGCAACGCGCCTGTTGCCGTTCGCTATGCTGACTGCAGTGGAGTAGTCTATCAACCAGTCTTCCGGCTTCACCGAGGCGTGTCTCTTGGGAGCGAGAACCCTTTGGGGAAAGGTTTGTCGTGGATGCGGGGGGCAAAGCAATGCGGGATGACATCATCTTCTTCTTCTAGCGCCAGGGATCGCGCCAGGCGGTCGATCCGATTGCGGGCATCATTCTCGCCGATTCCTTCACGGCGGCCCAGCCGGCCGCTGAGTGTCGGGTGCATGACAGGCGGCGGGGTGGGATATCTCTCCCCGCGGGGCGGAGGAGGAGGTGGGTTGTTGCCTCGTCGCTCCACAGCTCAGGGGTGACCTTCTGCGTCGCGCTTGATGGTGAGGCACGTCCGACTGCGGTTAGCAGTTGGCTTCTTG
The DNA here is from genome assembly GCF_002162155.2 of Triticum dicoccoides. Lineage (NCBI taxonomy): Eukaryota > Viridiplantae > Streptophyta > Magnoliopsida > Poales > Poaceae > Triticum > Triticum dicoccoides. The sequence goes on from NC_041383.1 coordinate 20,073,957, forward strand.
TCTTTTCGCTCGTGGGTGCCGCCTGCAATCGGCGTCTGGGATGTCGCGACGTGCTCTCGACGTGGGGGAGGACTCTCATCGCGGCCACTGGTTTCATGCCGCTCTGTGGCCACGTCGATCAGCTGTTGGACACGTCTGGTCATGCAGTGAAGCTCATCACCCTCCAGCCCTTCCAGCTCATCTACTGCCACCTGGGCGGCATGTAGGTTATCAAGTGGCGTGGCGTAGACTGGGCGGTCGGCACCCATCACGCTGGTGATGGCCGCGCCATGCTTCTTGATAATGCCAATCCGGCTGGGTCCACTGGCAGGCGGCGTGCCAGATGCGGCACGATCAACCTCTCGCTTGTAAGCCTCGGTGAGGCGTCTCATGGAGGCTATCTTCTTGCCGTTCTCAACGAGGGCAAGGCGGTGGGCCTCCAGCATGTCGGCGTCAGCGTCAGCCGGGATGGGGGCAGACAGGTCATGCAGCACCGTCTGTAAGGTGTCATGGACATTTCCACCAGAGGCGGCGCCGTGACTGATGACCAGCACTTCAGTAACGGTGCTGCCGCCGCTGTCGGCACAAGTGAGGGGGTCATCGATGATCACCATGTTGGTGGGTAAGGCGTCAAGCGATGCCGTGTCGGAGTCGACAAGCATCGGGTCGGTGGAGCCGATCGACTCCAGGTCGGAGGTGCTCTCCTTAGCGATGTCAAGCTTGCCAAGGAAGTCGATGAGGCAGCTCTCGGAGCTGGTTGCACCCGTGCCTGGTGCGGGCTCATTGGAGCGGTGGACCTCGCCGAGAAGATCGGTGAGGTAGCTCGCTCCGCAAGCGTCGTCGATGCCATGCAACACGTTGGGGTAAGCGCCATCGGGCGGGCCAGGCTGGCTACGCTCGCTAGGAAGGAAGAGGGTTCCCGTCCAGAGCAGGTCTCCGGACGATGGTGCACCTGGCCCCACGGTGGGCGCCAAATGTCGGGTGGTAGGTGCGACATATGCCAACGGGTGGCTAATCATTGTGGTAGCCAGTAAGACATCGCCGGTGCCTGGCAACGGGATAAGGCGAAGACATGCATGCCTGAAAGCACAAGTGCTCCCTAGGTGGTTTTGGTAACTAATGTCAACATATTTTTTGTTGGACTAACACTTTTACCTAGTACATTTCAAACAAGTTCAACAATGGAGTGGCATGGACTAAAAGATGTGGGAACTCCTTCAAGATGCTAAGGACAAAGGATTGGCTCAAGCTTCAAGCTCAAGACTCTTCATTTTGTATTTTAGTGATCCAAGATCACATTGAGTCTATAGGAAAAGCCAATACTATCAAGGAGGGATGAGGTGTTGCTTAATGAGCCTCTTGCTTCATGTGCTTAGTGATATGCTCCAAAATCCTCCACTACTTTCTCACATCCACATATGACCTAAACCTAAAGTCAAACTCGGCCATACCGATTCTTTCTATCCGGCGCCACCGAGTTCAGATGTCATAGCCACTGCCACAAACCCTAGGAAAATTGGTCTCACTGATAGGGATCTCGGTCTCAACGAGATGGGATTGTAATCTCTCTGTGTATGTCCATTATCAAAATCGGTCTTACTGAGTTTGAGCAATCGGTACTACCGAGATTACAATGCAAACTCTCTGGTTAACTTATTACCAAAATCAGTCCCACCGAGTTTGAGTAATCGGTCCCACCGAGTTTGCCTGACCAACTCCCTGGTTAGGTAATTACCAAAATCGGTCTCACCGAGTTTGTGTAATCGGTCTCACCAAGATTACATTATGCCCTAACCCTAATCATATTGGTCCTACCGAGTTGCATATCGGTCCCACCGAAAATCCTAACGGTCACTAGGTTTACTAAATCGGTCCGACCGAGTTCATCAATTCGGTCCCACCGAGTTTGGTAAATTGTGTGTAATGGTTAGATTTTGTGTGGAGGCTATATATACCCCTCCACCTCCTCTTCATTCGTGGAGAGAGCCATCAGAACAAACCTACACTTACAACTTACTATTTCTGAGAGAGAACTACCTACTCATGTGTTGAGGCCAAGATATTCCATTCCTACCATATGAATCTTGATCTCTAGCCTTCCCCAAGTTGCTTTCCACTCAAATCTTCTTTCCACGAGATCCAAATCCTATGAGAGAGAGTTGAGTGTTGGGGAGACTATCATTTGAAGCACAAGAGCAAGGAGTTCATCATCAATGCACCATTTGTTACTTCTTGGAGAGTGGTGTCTCCTAGATTGGCTAGGTGTCACTTGGGAGCCTTCGACAAGATTGTGGAGTTGAACCAAGGAGTTTGTAATGGCAAGGAGATCGCCTACTTCGTGAAGATCTACCGCTAGTGAGGCAAGTCCTTCGTGGGCGACGGCCATGGTGGGATAGACAAGGTTGCTTCTTCGTGGACCCTTCGTGGGTGGAGCCCTCCGTGGACTCGCACAACCGTTACCCTTCGTGGGTTGAAGTCTCCATCAACGTGGATGTACGATAGCAACACCTATCGGAACCATGCCAAAAACATTCATGTCTCCAATTGCATTTGAATCCTCCAAAACCCTTCCCTTTACATTCTTACAAGTTGCATGCTTTACTTTCCGCTGCTCATATACTCTTTGCATGCTTGCTTGCTATATGTTGTGAATGTTAAACTTGTGCCTAAACTCCACTTAAACTTAAAGAAGTTAAAAACTGCAACTTTGGTATTTAGTGTCTAATCACCCCCCTCTAGACACCTCTTCTCAAGGTCCTACAAGTGGTATCAGAGCATTGGTCTCCATTGCCTTGGTTTAATCACCATTGGAGGAAGATGGATGAGTCTACTTTGGGGAGTCTTAGACATAGAGTGCCTATTCTTGATGGAGAGTATTTTCATGAGTGGAAAAATGAGATGCTTGTAATTTTCAATCAATATCATTTGAACAAGTACATTGCTAGCCCTTGTGCACCTCATGTTGATCCTATGCATCCTACTCTTGATGAGTCGATTGACATGATTAGAAATGTTAGAACTGTTAATCTTATCACTAGAGGCTTGGCTAGAAACTTGGTTGGAAAATTGCCTACTCTTGAGTGTGCCTACACTATATGGAAATTTCTTGAGGAATGATTTCCTAATTATTCCTTGAAAAATCTGGATGAAATTCTTCATAAGTCTATTGCCTTGAGTAAGATGAATTCCAATGATCCTATGTTTGGTGATCGTCTATTTGAACTTACAAATCTTATGCGTGCCAAAGGAAATGTTGGAATTATTAGCGATATCATTTCCGAAGCTACTAGAATTCATAGAGGAGATTATTGTCAAACTCATACTAATGAATCACTCTCACTAGGAATTGATCCACCACATGACGATGTTGAACATGGATACTATGATGAGAATGATGATGATGACTTTGATCTTGATGATGCAATGAGACATTTTGGTCTTATGGCAAATCTTCGGGGATATGTGTCAGGAGGAAAGGAATGGGTTCTTTACAGTGGATGTACCGATCACATGACCGGAGATAAAGACATGTTTTGTGAGCTTGCTGAAAATGATAGTCCTCGAAAGTATGTCACTTTCGGTGACAACTCAAAGGGTAAGGTAGTTGACCTCGGTAAGGTGGCCATATCACATGATAGCTCCATACAAAATGTCATGCTCGTTGAATCTCTTGGCTATAACTTACTTTCAGTATCTAGACTTGCTGATTTCGGTTTCAATGTCCTATTTACTGAAGTAGATTGCCAAGTGTTTCATAGAGATAATCATAAAATGGTCTTTACCGATGTGCGTAGAGGTGATCTATACATTGTTGATTTCACTAAAAAGGCTCAACCTAAAACTTGCTTCATTGCTAAATCCTCGAAAGGTTGGTTATGGCATAGACGACTAGGTCACGTTGGCATGAGAAACCTTGACAAGCTTATTAAAGGCAATCATATCCTTGGTGTTAACAATGTCATATTTGATAAGGATAGACTTTGCAGTGCTTGTCAAGAAGGTAAACAGGTTGGAGGAAGGCATCCCGTGAAGAACATTATGACCACAAGGAGGCCACTCGAGCTACTTCACACGGATCTTTTTGGTCCCAACTCTTACAAGAGTCTCGGTGGAAATTCTTTTGGTCTAGTTATAGTTGATGATTTTTCAAGATTTACGTGGGTGTTCTTTCTCGATGATAAATCGCAGGTCTAGAAGATCTTCAAAAACTTCGCTAGGAAGGCCCAAAATCAGTTTGAAGTGAAGATCAAGAAGGTTCGTAGCGACAACGGAACGGAGTTCAAGAACGCAAATGTGGACACCTTTCTTGACGAAGAAGGGATTTCACACGAGTTCTCGGCTACGTACACACCTCAACAAAATGGAGTTGTTGAGACGAAGAACCGGACGCTCATCGAAATGGCGAGAACGATGCTTGATGAGTACAAGACTCCGAAGCACTTTTGGACAGAAGCGGTTGAGACAGCTTGTCATGCAACAAATCGCTTGTATCTTCACAAGCTACTCGGCAAGACGGCATACGAGCTCCTCACCGGTAACAAACCCCAAGTTGGATACTTTCGAGTATTCGGCTCAAAGTGCTACATTCTTGATAAGCATCGTCATTCTAAATTTGCTCCTAAGTCCCATGAAGGTTTCCTACCAGGTTATGGCTCAAACTCTCACACTTATCGTGTCTACAACAATTTCACCCGAAAGGTTGAAGAGATGGTAGATGTGAAGTTTGATGAATCTAACGGCTCGCAAGTAGAGCAATTGCCAATTGATGTAGGAGACAAAGATCCTTCGGAAGCAATCCAAGACTTGTCTATTGGCAAGGTTCGTCCAACGGAGGTGAAGGAGAGTACCTCGTCCGTCCAAGTGGAAGCTTCTACTTCACGACAAGGTGAACCAAGAGTTGATACGGAAGCATCCACAAGTGGTACACACCAAGATGAAGAAAACGAGGAAGTGCATCAAGATGAACGTCAACGACCTCCTTCTCCACCACGACAAGAGAACGACAACGCCAACAATGAAGAAGTCCAAGAAGAAGAACAAGATGAAGAAGAAGTTCAACCAAGAACCAAGCAAAAGCTTTCACGAGTTCGAGCAAGAATTGCTAAAGATCATCCCGTCGAGCAAATCTACAATGATATTCAAACCGGGAGAATCACTCGCTCTAAAAATCGTTTAGCTAACTTTTGTGAAAACTATTCTTTCATCTCTAGCATTGAACCTATGAAGGTCGAAGAAGCATTGGAAGATCCGGAATGGATAAATGCTATGCATGAAGAGCTACACAACTTTGAGAGAAACCAATTTTGGACATTGGTTAAGAAGCCTGACAACAACCACAACATCATCGGTACCAAATGGGTGTTTCGCAACAAGCAAGATGAAGATGGACAAGCAGTTCGCAACAAAGCACGTCTCGTCGCCCAAGGCTACACACAAGTCGAAGTTATGGACTATGGTGAGACTTATGCGCCCGTTGCTAGACTTGAGTCCATTTACATCTTACTTGCCTATGCTAATCACCATGATATCACCTTGTACCAAATGGACATTAAAAGTGCTTTTCTAAATGGTGAAATAGAGGAGGAAGTTTATGTTAAACAACCTCCCGGCTTTGTCAATCCTAAGAAACCAAATCATGTTTACAAACTTCACAAAGCCCTATATGGTCTTAAACAAGCTCCTAGAGCTTGGTATAAATGCTTGACCAAGTTTCTTCTTGAAAAGGGATTTGAAATTGGGAAAATTGATTCCACACTTTTTACTAAAAGGGTTAATGGAGAACTATTTGTGTGCCAAATCTATGTTGATGATATCATATTTGGATCAACTAACCCTCATTTTAGTGAGAAGTTTGGACAGCTAATGTCAGAGAAGTTTGAGATGTCAATGATGAGTGAACTCAAATTCTTTCTTGGGTTGCAAATCAAGCAAACTAAGGAAGGTACTTTTGTCTCTCAAACGATATACACTAAGGACTTATTCAAGAATTTCAATATGCAAGAGTGCAAAGGTATGTCTACACCCATGCCTACTAGTGGACATCTTGACTTGACCAAAGATGGTGAACCGGTTGATCAAAAGGTTTATCGCTCTATGATTGGCTCATTGTTATATCTATGTGCTTCATGTCCCGATGTCATGCTAAGTGTGTGCATGTGTGCATGTGTGCACGATATCAAGCTGCTCCTAAAGAATGTCATCTTAAGGCCGTGAAAAGGATAATGAGATACTTAATCCACACACCAAATTTTGGCATTTGGTATCCTAAGAGGGCCTCTTTCGATCTTGTTGGCTACTCCGACTCGGACTATGCCGGAGACAAGGTTGATAGAAAGTCCACTTCGGGTACTTTTCAATTTCTTGGTAGATATCTTGTGTCTTGGTCCTCCAAGAAACAAAACTCGATATCCTTATCCACCGCCGAAGTGGAATACATTGCCGCTGGTTCATGTTGTGCTCAATTACTTTGGATGACCCAAACTCTTAAATATTATGGGATATATGTGAAACATGTTCCATTGCTTTGTGACAATGAAAGTGGTATCAAAATTGGTCATAATCCCGTACAACATTCTCGAACTAAGCATATTGAAGTTCGTCATCATTTCATTCGAGATCATGTTGCCAAGGGTGACATTGATCTTAAGCATGTTCACACTGAAAAGCAATTAGCGGATATATTACTAAACCTCTTGATGAGAAAGTGTTTTGCAGGTTAAGAGGAGAATTTAACATCATTGATGCTTCAAACTTGGAGTAGAAACTCCATTGGATACATGCAAGACATGAGCTTATGACTAATCCTTGATATTTCTCTTATGATGAAAATCTTATGTCTTGGATATATTTGTATCTTGCATGTTATATAACCCATGTAGGTACTTGGTTGAATCAAATTTCATGAGATTGTAATCTACTCACATTTTGAGTAATCTCTACATCACAATTCTCTACACTATGCCTTCAAAAAAAAAGTCTCTACACTATGGTGGTTTAGGACAAGGAAGCACGGAATCATTCAAACATATCTTTTGACAAACTCTATGTTGAGCTTCATGATTATCATTTTTGGATACACAAGTGCTACTCCTTGCAAGAACTAACCCATGGGTAGATGGCCTCAAATTCCAAGTGGTGCTCCCAACTCTTGATGAGCTACATCAACCTTGAGCAACCCACACAAGTTCAACTACATGGTCAACACCACCAACCAAGGTATGTTATTCCATATTAGAGAAGCTTTACTCCGATTCATGAGCTAAAGCAACTCGACAAGATGTGAATACATCAAGATGCTTAAACGAAAAATGGTAATCCCATTTTGAGCTTAAACGATGAGTATGACCTATGATCAAGTGATCTCACTTGACTCCTAAGTCAATATACTCTAACATAGGTGACTTTGTCACCGACCATCTCTAGATGAAGTTCTCTTGTGTTCTTCTCTGGGCTTTTGCATTTGTCTCATGCATATTTGTTTCCCCTTTCACAAAAAAAACTTCATCTAGATTTCTTTCTTTCTTTTCTGTTTGTTCTGCATTTTCTGCATCCAATTCATTGCATATCATTCAGTAAATTCCTTGCAAATCTTTGTGAGGTCCTACTAGTCTAGTGAGCTGAGGTGACAAGTGTTTTCTCTGTGATGAACTCAGTTTCACCGATTTGTTGTTTTCGGTCCAACCGAATCCTTTCGGTACAACCGAAGCATACCACTCGGTGCCACCGATTTCACAACAGGAAAAATAGCTTGCCACTTATTCTGTGTTTCTTCTGATCTAACTCCACTCAATGAATCTTGTCCTCTACAAGCATCACATTTTTATAAATGCTTTGTGCTGTAACTCAAGGATCAAACCCTTCTTGGAAATTGATGTCAAAGGGGGAGAGAGAGATCACATCAAAGCTTATCACTTAGAGAGATCACATCAGAGAGGGAGAGTATCACCTCCTCAGGGGGAGAAAGAGATCTCCAGGGGGAGAGAATACTCAAGTAGAAAGTATTTCTCAAGGATCCCAGATGCTTGGTGTTCAAGAGGAGAGATGCCACATGTCTTATTGAGGGGAAAAGACATGTTCATATGTGCTTATTTGCATTAGCTCTATTCATTTATATCTTTCAGCTCTGATTTTCTGTTCCCTATCTTCTCCCAGTATCCCATGCTAGATTCAGGGGGAGTAAGACATCTAAGGGAAAGAAATCATTTAAATTCATTGCATATCTTTACTCTTGGGGACATGTCTAATCCAATGTGGTACTTAGTACTCACTCTCTACATGTCATCCCAGTCTTGGTATTCTTGTGGTTTCTTCTTTTTGCTCTGGCTAGTAGATGTACCTGTGTTATCTAACCTTGTTTGTGCAGGTTCGTTCCATCCTAAGCCAACTCAAGACTACAAGGTAAGTATATGCATCACACTCATGTGTATGAGGAATTATTGCTGATGTACATACTGTTTGCAAGAAGGACTCATCAGCATGAAGGTATTTCCTTTAACATTCTTTGCTCTGATGCATATGGCCAAGATACATGTAACACATTGCCTACTCTATCATGGTTATGCTCTCAAATGCTTCTATATTCTATATTCACATGATTGCATACATGTATGGGGAGCATATGCTTGTTACACGTCTTTCCAAAGCTTTACTTGCTATTCTCTATATCTTTATCTAAAGCTTTGATGTATGTTGTCATCAATTACCAAAAAGGGGGAGATTGAAAGCAAAAATGCTCCCTAGGTGGTTTTGGTAATTAATGTCAACATATTTTTTGTTGGACTAACACTTTTACCTAGTACATTTCATAAAGTTCAACAATGGAGTGGCATGGACTAAAAGATGTGGGAACTCCTTCAAGATGCTAAGGACAAAGGATTGGCTCAAGCTTCAAGCTCAAGACTCTTCATTTTATATTTTAGTGATCCAAGATCACATTGAGTCTATAGGAAAAGCCAATACTATCAAGGAGGGATGAGGTGTTGCTTAATGAGCCTCTTGCTTCATGTGCTTAGTGATATGCTCCAAAATCCTCCACTACTTTCTCACATCCACATATGACCTAAACCTAAAGTCAAACTCGGCCAAACCGATTCTTTCTATCTGGCGCCTCCGAGTTCAGATGTCATAGCCACTGCCACAAACCCTAGGCAAATCGGTCTCACCGATTGGGATCTCAGTCTCACCGAGATGGGATTGTAATCTCTCTGTGTATGTCCATTATCAAAATCGGTCTTACCAAGTTTGAGCAATCGGTACTACCGAGATTACAATGCAAACTCTCTGGTTAACTTATTACCAAAATCGGTCCCACCGAGTTTGAGTAATCGGTCCCACCGAGTTTGAGTAATCGGTCCCACCGAGTTTGCCTGACCAACTCTATGGTTAGCTAATTACCAAAATCGGTCTCACCGAGTTTGCATAATCGGTCTCACCGAGATTACGTTATGCCCTAACCCTAATCATATCGGTCCTACCGAGTTGCATATGGGTCCCACCAAAAATCCTAACGGTCACTAGGTTTACTAAATCGGTCCGACCGAGTTCATCAATTCGGTCCCATCGAGTTTGGTAAATTGTGTGTAACGGTTAGATTTTGTGTGGAGGCTATATATACCCCTCCACCTCCTCTTCATTCGTGGAGAGAGCCATCAGAACAAACCTACACTTCCAACTTACTATTTCTGAGAGAGAACTACCTACTCATGTCTTGAGTCCAAGATATTCCATTCCTACCATATGAATCTTGATCTCTAGCCTTCCCCAAGTTGCTTTCCACTCAAATCTTCTTTCCACCAGTTCCAAATCCTACGAGAGAGAGTTGAGTGTTGGGGAGACTATCATTTGAAGCTCAAGAGCAAGGAGTTCATCATCAACGCACCATTTGTTACTTCTTGGAGAGTGGTGTCTCCTAGATTGGCTAGGTGTCACTTGGGAGCCTCCGACAAGATTGTGGAGTTGAACCAAGGAGTTTGTAAGGGCAAGGAGATCGCCTACTTCGTGAAGATCTACCGCTAGTGAGGCAAGTCCTTCGTGGGCGACGGCCATGGTGGGATAGACAAGGTTGCTTCTTCGTGGACCCTTCGTGGGTGGAGCCCTCCGTGGACTCGCGCAACCGTTACCCTTCGTGGGTTGAAGTCTCCATCAACGTGGATGTACGATAGCACAACCTATCGGAACCATGCCAAAAACATTCATGTCTCCAATTGCATTTGAATCCTCCAAAACCCTTCCCTTTACATTCTTGCAAGTTGCATGCTTTACTTTCCGCTGCTCATATACTCTTTGCATGCTTGCTTGCTATATGTTGTGAATGTTAAACTTGTGCCTAAACTCCACTTAAACTTAAAGAAGTTAAAAATTGCAACTTTGGTACTTAGTGTCTAATCACCCCCCCTCTAGACACCTCTTCTCAAGGTCCTACAACGCCGGCAAATCTTACCCAGGTTCGGGGCTCTACTAGGAGATAACACCCCTAGTCCTGCTCTGCGGGGTCTCCGCATGATCACTAGATCAACAAGTAGCTACAAGATGCTCCTTGAGCTTTTTTGCTAGAGGAAGAAGAAGGGCAAGGCTAGCTCTCCGCTTCTCTCTATGTGGTGTCTAAAACTTCCAGAGATCAACCCTTTGCATGGGTGCCCTGGGGGGTTTATATAGGCCTACCCCCCAAGGGTACAATCGTAATCCGGCTGGATGCGGGTCAAGATCGTCAATGTTTGTAATCGTCGGCTTCTCCGCCGACCGCTGGGGCCCGCTGACTGGTGGGTCCTGCCGGTTGCCGGCCTCTTGGCCGACAGGCCTGGCCCACCGCTCGGGGGTCTTGTCGGCTGCTGGTTACTGTAGCCTTACTCCTGGTGACGATGGCTTTGTCGGGATAAGCATGGCTATAGTGCCGCCGCCTGGCGGGCATTCCTTGTAGCCTTACCCCATCTTATCTGCTTAATGGTGAACATACTTCCAGGGCAGGGGCAAGCCGACTGCTGGGTGCCGGCCTCCCCCCAGGCCGACTAGTCAAGTCCAGCCGCCTTCTGATATCTCTCTGGCAGGAGCGGCCCGCCACCTGCGGGCCGTACTGACAGCATGTCGTGGGCGACGTCATGGTCAACGTGGCAACAGTGTCGCACCGGATAGGGAGTGGCCGCCCCGTATGGCGCACTATGGCCACGCTCGCTCCGGGATTCGGGGGTGGCAGGCTTCACTATAGCTATGCCCCGTCTTATCGCTATTATGTGGGTGCTAACTTTGAGGGTATGGGTCGGGCCGCCTACTAGGAGTCGGCCACTCTGGTGGCCGGCTACTAGGAGTTGGCCCTCTTCGAGAGAGCTCTTAGAGCCTCGCCGCCTTCCGGCAGCCAGCCGATGGGACAACTGGCCAAGAGAAGGCGGCCCTGCGTCTTGGACGATCGAGGGCTCAGTCGGCCCGATATTTTTTGAAGAGCCAGGGGGAGCCGGTTAGGCTACCCGTGGTCATTTACTCTGCTAGGAACTTTGTGAACCTTGATTACAGAAACTTTTCAACAAAAATAATTATCCCCTTGTACAAATCCTTTGTACTATAAAAATAATATGCTAAGATTTGCCTTTAGGATGATTAGATTGCTTGTTTGGTTTGTGCAGTGCAAAAACAGAAACTTTGGGTGTAGTGCTTGAATTTTGTTAGTTAATTTTTGGTCAAAAATTGGCACAAAATAAAAAGGGGGCCAATAAAACAGGACACAGGCAGGATGAACAATTTTTTCATGGGTAACTTTTGATGGCCTTTGTACTACTCCCTTCGTTTCTTTCTAGTTTGCATATAAGATTTGGTCAAAGTCAAACTTTGTATAATTTGACTAGCTTTATAGGAAAAGATATCAACATCCACACTATCAAATCAATAATATTAGATGGATGATGAAATTAATTTTCATAACATATAATTTTAGTATTGGAGCACTACAAAAAAAGACACATCCGTGACATTTTGGGCCGAACGAATTTTTTTCTGTCATACATATGACACTTCTATGACCATAATTGTGACAAAACCCGGTATCATCATAGATGTGGTGGGCTCCTACTTCTATGACAAAAAATCATGACAGAAAATGGGCTTTTCGTCTTGGGCGGGCCGGAGACGCAACTGCATGACATTCTTTGGGCCGTCCATGACGGAAAAAACCATGGTAGAAGCAAGGGGGAGGAAAATTTCGGGGAGTTCCCGGTTACGGTGCGAGGCCGGGGCCGAGCGATGCGTGTTTCTCTCTACACGTATGCGTGTGTGTACGAGGCATTGGCTCTAACTGAACCCGAGCGAGGCGTTGGGCTCTAACTGAACCCGAGCGATTGCACTGCAGGCTACGTGTTACTGAACCCGAGCGATCGATCGATGGCTGTTAACTGAACCCGATCAGGCAATTCGTTCGCTACTGGTGCTAACTGAAGCCGAGGGATGCTGCCTCTCTAGATGAACAGTGATCGTTAGGGGGGTGGATGAACAGTGAGCGGTGGCATTGCCTCTGGATGAACAGGACCCCGTGGTGTGGAGGGCTGGATGAACAGGATGACCCCGTGGAGGGCTAGATGAACAGTAGACGGTGGAGGGGTGGATGAACAGTAGCACGTGGAGGGGTGGTTGAACAGGAGCCCATGGAGAGGGGTGGTTAAACAGTAGTCGGTGGAGTAGCGTGCGGTGGAGGCTGGATGAACAGGAGCCCGTGGACGAACAGTCGCAGGTGGAGGCTGGAGGTGGTCGACGGTGGATGAAGAGTAGCCTGTGGATGCTGGAGGAGGTCGACGGTGGAGATGAACAGTATCCCGTGGAGTCCCGTTTTGCGGTACGCCACACCCCTCCCGATGAAAAGGACCCCCGTTTCGACCGTAGCGCTCCAACACAAGTCGGTTTCGTCCGTTTTGCGGTACGCCACACCCCTCCCGATCAACAGGACCCCCATTTTGACCGTAGGAGGTCTGTTTCGTCCATTTTACGGTACGCACACCCCTCCCGATCAACAGGACCCCCGTTTCGACCGTAGGAGGTCCGTTTCCTCTGTTTTGTGGTACGCCAGACCCCTCCCAATGAACAGGATCCTGTTTCGAACGTGGCCGGTCGAACACAAGGTCGTTTCCTCCGTTCCGCGGTACGCAAGGCCTCGTTTCCATCGCCTATTCCGTCCAAGCCCTCCTGATGAACACGACCACGCATTCCGTTCAGACCCAGCCGGTTGGCTCCCCATGAACACGACGACGACGCTGTTTCTTTGTTTCGACCCAGCCATGTACACGAGCCTTGGCCGTACGTATGTGCGAGTAGGCGTTCGAGACTCCGCCCGTATGTACACATATGTGGCCGTATTTTCTTTCTTGCACACTGGCCGCTGTACATACGTGTACATGCTACATGCGCTCCTCTACTACGACACGTGCGTGCCTCTACTACGACACGTGCGCGCCTCTACATCAACTAGTATATATGTACGTACACGTTCGCGACCAGAATGACAACGCTACGTACGCTTCGACCAGGTGGCTCCCGACTGTCAGGCACTTCCTTGCGTGCGAAGATGTAGCTGGTGGGTCCCAGCAGTTAGGGGGCGAATCATTTTTGTTAGGACGCACTTCCTTGCGTGCGAAGATGTAGCTGGTGGGTCCCAGTAGTCAGGGGGGCGAATCGTTTTTTTGCCTGGACGCACTTCCTTGCGTAAGAAGATGTAGCTGGTGGGTCCCAGCAGTCAGGGGGCGAATCGTTTTTTTTTTGCCCGGACGCACTTCCTTGC
>NC_041383.1:20087950-20150432 GCF_002162155.2 Triticum dicoccoides
TGGGTCCCAGCAGTCAGGGGGGCGAATCGTTTTTTTTTTGCCCGGACGCACTTCCTTGCGTCCGAAGATGTAGCTGGTGCGTCCCAGCAGTAAGGTGGGCGAATCGTTTTTTTGCCCGGACGCACTTCCTTGCGTGCGAAGATGTAGCTGGTGGGTCCCAGCAGTCAGGGGGAAGCGTTCTTTATGCGAAATACAGTGGCCCGTCTGGTGGGTCCTAGCTGTCAGGTGGAGGAATCATTATTTTCCGCGTAATAAGGAGGCACTTCCTTGTTGCGGCCGTGGACCCAGCTGTCAGCCTCTCCACGTACAGTCCATGTCCGATGGAAGTCATTCCTTGACCATGTTGACCAGGCCGCACCGAGAGCACCATGGCGGTGGACGACGGTGAGGCCTAGGAAGGGGACGACGCGGAGCCGGGGAAGACGCGACAGTGCAAGCCCGCGCGGAGAGGAGTACGAGGGTTCAGTGGTTCGACTGCGGTGTGAGGCTGCCGTCGCCACAGGGCCTGGCCAGCGGTGGGAATAGTAGGGGTGGTGAGGTCTCCGCGGCAGCACTGCCGGCCACGGGAGGCAGGAGCATGTGGCACGACCGGCGCTGCTTTGGGCGGCTGAAGCAAGAAGACCGAAGGTTGAAGAAGCACTACGGCCGTTGGATGGACATCGTACGGTCACTAGAGCTAGAATCGTTCATATTGAAGAAGCAGCACGGCCGTTGGATTAACATCCAATGGCCACTGCTGCTAGAATCATTTGTGGACTAAGTTGACAAAGCCCAAGTACACGTCAACCTAGTAGACCCACAAGTCATCCTCCAAATCTGTCCCAAACAACATATAGCCCAAAATTTCTAGCCAGATTAAAATTAATTTTAAATCTAAATATACCTTAATTTAAATTCAATGAAATTTTACCCACACAAAAACAATGACATTTAAAATATCAAAATCTGAAAGAAAACAGTATTTTGGATCTAATTGCCCGTTTGCTGTATTTTTTCATTTTACAGCCCAGTTATTATTACTTATAGCCCATTTCTTATCACTTATAGCCCATTTTCTGGGCAAAATGCATCCTTCCTTGTCTTGAAAGATTTCCGGCCCAGCAGGGCGTAGAAAAGCAAGTAGGCCTATGTTGGTTGTTCTGCAAAAAACAAAATAGCTGGCTAGCCATTTTTCAGAATGGAAAAAACAAACTGGGCTGGTCATGTGCTAAACATATGAACTAAAAGCCTGGGCTAGACGGGCCACGGGTCCCGCACAACCCAGTTGATACCCTTCTCCATCCCGAAAAACAAAATTACTGTGCGTGCTGCTGGGTCCCTACTATCATCCTCACCATGTACGGTCATCTCCTTATTCCTCTCGGTTGTTGACCATGTTGACAACACCGGAGGGAGGCTCCGCAGCGAGCGAACCAAGGCGGAGGACAATGGGGAGGCCCCGGACGGGAACGAACAGGAGCCGGGGAAGATCACAGCCAGCCGTGGGAGGCGGGAGCAGGCGGTCCTGCTGGTGCTGGTTTGGCTTTGGCGGCTCAAGGAAGAAGAGACTGAAGAAACGCGACAGACGTTGAATGTCAATCCATCGGTCAAGGTTGGCACAATCGTTTGTTGACTAAACGGACACCAAGTAGCATACTTTTTTATATATAGGAAGAAAACTGCGAGGAAAATGTGTTCGTCTATTGTCCTCCTCACAGGGAACGTTCGCCACATAAGTGACTAGCACCCTTGGTTTTCAACCGAGAGGTCTTGGGTTCGAGTCCCAGGAACTCTTAATTTTGTCCTCCTTCCTTCCTCGCAAAAAAAGGGAAAGAAAATCAAAGACTTGGGAAGGCGTACAGAACAAGCTAGTGTACCAGTAAAGAGATGTTGCCGAGTTTTAGAAAAAAGAGAGACGTGCTCCTGTAGTTGGTTCGAATCCAAACCTAGACTATGACTATATATGGTGCTATGCTACTCTGCAAGTAATGAAACTGACATATCCAACGTTCGCTTCACCTCTTCTCTACTTACTCTTCCTAGCATCAGAAGCTCTGGCCGCAGCAACCATGTCCGCTGGCTGCTCGTCCACCTGCTCTTCAGCAGGCAACAACTAGATATGCGCCAAGTCACCACCCGTACCATCACCTGTGGGTCTCATCACACCCCCGCCGGCACGCGCACCGCAGCCGATTGCTCATCGCAACCTGCTGCCGTTGGTGTGGTGCCACTGCTGCAAATCACACAGAGTCATCCGTCACGTCTCAACCACAATCCTCAACCCTGGCCGAGTCTTCTACAAATGCCCGAATCATGGGGTAATAATATGTTTAAGTGTTGTTCTGTTGCTTTCAGTTGCTTTCAGTTGCTGAATTTTTAATAGTTTGGTTGATGATCCTCCAATTTGATTCGTGCAGAAAGGGAAGATTCGTGTGATTTGTATTTCTGGGAAGTTGCTGATGTGGGGGAATGCAACTATGCTGATTATTTGGTTAGCTGAGAAATCCCAATACCAGCAGGTTGGGGTGTTGGACAAGTAACTGAAGGAATGGCAGAAGAGGAAGATGCAGAGCAGAAGGTTAAAGATGCAGTTCCTCTGATCATGGCCAAGCAACAACTGCTGAACGGCCTTGATAGCAATGAGGAGATGAAATAGCTTGTGAAGATAATGGGCAAAATCTATGTGCTATGTAGGATGAATTGTCTCTTTATTTGTAGTGTATGTCGCACTCGTGATGTATTCAGTGGCTACGACATGAGCACTTTGCTAAAACTAGTAATGAATGAAACCTGTGTAGCAGGCTGGGCGTAGTGTTGTGAACATCTAATAATTTCTATTAACGGAAATCAGGGGGTATCCCCTTTTGCTCATAAATAAATAAATAGCAGAGGCCCTGTCGGGTCAGCTTTGTTCTCATTCGAAGACGTCGAGCAAATTGCAGTCCAACAGCAAACTATGTCATCAAATTCAAGTTTCACAGCCAAATATGATTACAACTAAACAACAATGTCATCATGTTTTAGTTGTCATACAATCACCAAACACAAATCAGCATACATAACAAGTGATGTTCTCACAACAAAATACTAAACAACATGTTCATCAGGTTTCAGTTGTCATAGCAAACACAATTTCACATAGTAGATAAAAAACGTCTTCTGACAGGCAAATATGAGAAAAGCAATGTAATCATCATCCGCAGCAGTAGCGTCAACATCTTTGCCATGTGTATCAGTCTGTCGTAATTCCCCATGGTGTCATCTTGTTCTTCGTCCTCAACGTCCTTGAACATTGGCTTCTTCTTGATCAACTCTTGTATGTCCACAGCACGACAGGCAATCTTTTCGCCGGCGTCATTGACGTGATGGTTCTCAAAGATATTAGGAACATCTGTGTTATCTTGTACATCAGGAGCAGTGTAAGCATCATCTTGTTGTGCAACTTCATTAAACGAATTCCTGTGTTCAAACCTTTGCAATACTCTCCAGTCATCGCTACGTGCAAATGTGTCTTCTAAGAAAAATATCTGTGTTGCTTGATTTGCCAAAATAAAAGGCTCGTTGGTCTGGTACGCCGCCTTGACATTGATGGATTTGAAATAATCATCAGCTCTGGGTTTTGCGATCCTGGAAACAGGTTATACCAACGACAGCACAACAGAACCACACACCGATGATCCTCGAAACTGGAGATATACTGCAACTTAACAATGTCTGTTATGTTAGCATACATTTTAGTTGTCTCTTTGTCATACGTATCCGTGCTCATGATGGCACTGTTTTGTGTCTTCCTGCCTTCGTCTCGTGCAAGGGTGTTGTAGCGCACATCTCCAACAACGCAAGATTCATAATGTCTTACCCGAGTATCAGGACCCATTGCTAGTGAGTAAAGGGCATCATCAACTACCTGCCCATCCTCCTGCATCTTCTTAACCTATGGTTAGAAAATAGACAAGCTGATCATCTTATGTACTCAATATATTAAAAAACTGAGAGTGCACTTCAAAAGCTTACATGGTTCCTGAACCATTTCACAAATCCTGCCATAACCAGTTTATCAATTTTTCTTGGATTTTGCGGCAGTAACTCCTCTTTGTAGATGTTGCACAACATAGTGATCACGTCAAACATCTAAATATATAAGAATGTGCTGCAAGTTTAGTAGATTACGATGTATAAGCTGCAGTACTGCACTTACTTGATATAAGGTAGTATCTCAGGACAGTTATTCAACACATACCAAACCATTTTGTCCAAATCTTTAGGTTTGTCCTCTTGTCGACTCTTCCCTGTAACTTGAACAGAATAATCGAGTACATTGAGCCTGGGATTGTCTTCACCCACCTCTTTGCTAAGCTGATCAGCTGTTTCAATGTATTTTGAGCAGAATGTCAACGCTTCTGTAGCAATGTAGGCCTTTGCAATGGAACCCTCGGGTCTAGCTCTGTTCCTAACATAGCCCTTGAAAGTGCCTAGCCGCCTTTCAATAGGGTACATCCAGCCATACTGTACTGGACCTCTAAGTAGTGCCTCATCAGGTAGATGAACATCAAAATGCACCATCACATCAAAGAAGGCTGGAGGATATATCTTCTTAAGGTCGCATAGGATAGTTGGTATCTTGTCTCTAAGACGCTCCAAAGCATCTATCTTGATATTTCTACTGCAGAGTTCCCTAAAGAATTGTCCCAACTCTGCAACTGCTCTGTATAAGTCAGGGCGGCCCAATCCTCTAAGGATAACAAGGAAAACCCTTTGAAGTAGGACGTGGCAGTCATGAGTTTTCAACCCTTGTACCTTGTTTCCATCTGCACTGACTCTCCTTTCAGGGTTGGAAGCAAATCCATGTGGGAATCTCACACGTGACAGGACCTCGCAGAATTCTTTTCTTTTTACCTTGTCCAAGACGTACACAACTGGTGCCATATCCCGTGGTTTACCTTCATCTTGCACCTGCAAATCCTTTCTGATACCCAGGTGTGTCAAATCAATCCTAGATTTTAAGGTATCTTTCGTCTTGCCTTCAATATTAAGAAGTGTGCCGATAATGATGTCACATATATTTTTCTCGATCTGCATCACATCAAGATTATGACGCAGATCCAAATCTTTCCAATACTCCAAGTCTCACAAAGTGGACCTGTGGGTAAACAATAATCTCTCTTCTGCCCTGCCACGCTTCCTTTTCCTGCTACCATTACCAGGATGGTTTCCTGGTGTAATATGCCTGGCCTTCTCTAATTCCACTTGCAACTCATCAGCGGTGAGCCTCTTTGGCGCATCATGGTTTTCATGCTTTGCATTGAACACATGTCTGCGGTATTTTCTAGGATGTGGCTTGTCCTTGGCAAGGAAATGGCAGTGTCCAATGTAACAGATCTTGCTAAGTATTGCGTATGACAGTGGATTCCTGTCACAGCGAACACATGCATTGTAACCATGTGTCGTTCGCCCTGACATAGTGCCCAAAGCTGGATAATCATGGATGCACTAAATTATAACAGCACGCAGAAAGAAATCAGCTGGTGGGCTGGTATATAGGTCTCGAGTGAGAACACCCTTCCATAGCTGTTGAAGTTCCTCTACAAGAGGCTCCATGAACAAATCAAAATCCTTTTCAGGACTTTTTGGACCTGGGATGAGCAAGGCCATCATGTAGTTTGATTCTTTGGTGCAGACATTTGGAAGCATGTTGTAAGGGATAACAAGCACTAGCCACATGCTATATGTGGCGCTCTGGTGGCCAAATGGGTTAAATCCATCTGAAGCTAAGCCAAGTCTAATGTTTCTCGGGTCAGCAGCAAACTTTTTGTGTTTATCATTGAAGCTTTTCCACTCACTACCATGAGATGGATGGCTCATTACAATTTTTATCTCTGTACTCCTAGTTCCTAGAATGCCACATTACATCCTCTCTTGTTTCAGCATCATGAAACAACCTCTGCAATCTTGGTGTAATTGGAAAATGTCTCAGAACATTATGAGGAATCCTCTTCACAGCATCGCCATCTTTCCATCTTGATGATTTGCATTTCGGGTATTCACTTAAGTTGACATAATCCTTCCGGAACAGAACACAATTATTCTTACAAACATGGATCATATCATATCCAATTCCAACTGCACGAAGGAAATTCTTCATTTTACTGTAGGTGTGTGGTAGCTCAGACGCATCTGGGAAAGATTTGCGGAAAGCAGCCAACATTGCATCGAATGATTTGTTGGTCATCCGCTCAGATGTCTTCACCTGAAGAAAGGTGACCATAGCTAAGAATACTGACAGCTTATTTCCTAGGGTGACAACACCGTTGCACTGTTCCAACATGCGGGCCCACTGTTTTTCTTCTATAGGTGAAAGTTCACAGAATGCATGAGCATTTCATAGCATTGTTTCAATGTTGGTCAAACTCACTGGCTCCGCCACCACCACCTCCTCCTTCTCTTCCACCTAAGCATCAAGCAGATCAAGATGGTGATCTGCTGCTTCCACATAGTCAATAACATTGACGTTCACAGCTTCACCATGATGAACCCACCTAGTATATGTGACCTACATACCATACAAGTGTAGATGATTTTGCACAGTTGACTAGGGTCTTGTAACTGAATTCATACAACTGCTACACGAGCAGAGCACATCTGATTTCGGACCACCGTACTCAGCTCTGATAAAGTTCATGAAGTTTTCAACCTCCTCGACATATGCAGCGGAGAATCTTCGAGCAGAAGTTATCCAAGTCCTGTCCATCTATTAGACATAAAAATTAGTTCTTCTACTAGATATTATAGGAAAAACATATATGCTTTTTTATGAAGTCCAGAAAAAAAAATACCTAGGTCGATGTCTAAAGCTATGGCAAGATATTTGGATGAGCAGATCTAAGTAACGAAATATATGTAAAGCTAATTCAGCACACATATTTGAGTGCTAAATTATGGCAGGCTGTTTCAGTAGTCAATGAGGCCGAGCACACAGCCATCAAACTATCGAAGGCCATCGCAGCAACAAAGATCGAGTATAGAACGGTGTAGATCTATTTCACCTAACAGATTGGCTACTAGACCATGGCAATCTACGTCACAATAAATATATGGCAAGATATTTTAGCAACTAACCGGCCTTGGCATGCCATCTCAGCTAAGCAGATTGAGTGCAGAACAGGGCAAGGAAGCTTCTTAAGCAGAGCATATTGACAGTAAACTACTTCGGCAAACAATGAGATTAAGAGCGTCTATCAGCTAACATTCAGCGCTACACCGACATGAACGGGGCCTCGGTCTAGAATGCGCGTACCGTGGGAGAAGTTGACCACCGTGTGTCTCCACACGAACGTCGCCAGCGGTGGCGGCGCTGACTGCCGTGCGCCTCCACAAGAACGTAGCCAGAGGTGGCGGCGCGGCTAGAGGACCGCAGTCTACGAGAGCGTATTGTGGGAGCGAGAGGATTGCCGTGCGTGCCCTCGACGAACCGCGGCGCCGACGTATCGGCACGGCGGGGAGGGCGGTTTTGGCGGAGAGAAAGGAGTGGAGGGGGACGGGGGGAGGGGGGTTTGGGGAATATTATTGGCTAGTTGGCGGAAGGGCGGATGAATCAGATTTGGGGGGAATTTTTGTGTGTGGGGGGTAAGGATTTTCGCGCGATGGGCGGGGGAGTTTGGCTCATGGTCGGTTTCTCCAAGTGCAGTCCCACATGTCAGTGAAGAGGCAAGTTGATGCGCGTTCCGTATGCGTGAGCCGTGTGCAGGACCGAACGTGTGTGGGGTGCAATGCGACCGCGACAGGAGTGTTGTAAGTGTACCGCCTTTTTTCTTCAAAAAAAAACTAGGTTCTTCGCCCCCTCAAAAAAAATTGTTGCTTTGCGCGATCCATCGATACTACTACTAGTAATCCGGTAATCCCGACTAAAACGGCGTGGCCGGGTCTTTTCCCGCGCGATATGCTGGGAGGTTGGCTTAGTTGGGTTTTTAGGACGAGTAATGCTACACCTACGTAATCCCAGTTACGTAATTAACTTAATGTGAAACGTGGGAGCTGTTGATTCTAGATTGGGGGGAGGGAGGGGCCCACCGCCATGAAAATCAGGGGAGGAGAGAGAGAGGCAATTTACGTTAACCCTTTCGTAGGTTCCCGTAGATGTAGAAAGATGTGAAATGCGTGAATGTGTAGTGAACGTACTATTGGAGTGCCTAAGATAATTTGTGTATGTATAGACCCTATGTGTTTATTTTACTTCGCATGTTAGATTTGTCTCGGTTCAATAAAAAGCAGAGTTGGTGATGATGGTGTGCCTGTCATCCTGCAATATAGGCCGTCCGATCTATATCTAACGGATAGGAAGGAAACTATGACAATTTACCCGCACTCCTCTCCACATTTGAAGATAAGGCTTTCCCTTGTTCATCCTTTTCTCCCACAAGATCTTGATCTTCCATGCAACGCACGGGCATCTTGCAAGTACTCCTACAATATGTATATTATTGTGAAAGTTCATATACACCGGCCGAGATTAATGCAAACACGGCAGATTTTCATTACATTTCGAACTTTTATATGACATCAAAATAAAAGAAACCCGGCCCTAAACCTATTCTATGGCGGCGACCGACGTCCTCCATCTACGATCTCTATGTACGGGGGCGGGGTTCAAGACCCGTGAAGTGAAGGTGCGGTCTCCGGTGAGAAAAAGTAGAACACGGGAGACAGACCGGCCAATTGGCACACCATGCCCTACCGCCTCCCATGCCCTACTCATCCTCGGAGGAGTCCCCGACCTTGGCATTGCCGGACGTTGGACGGCGGCAAGAAGGACGCGTGGCTGACAGTGCTCCCGTCGTTGGCCGCCAGTGTGGCCACCGCTTGTGCGGTCGCGTCCGCGTCCGGCTACACCACTATTGCATCGCGAGAGGCGACTTGAGCGAGGGCGGCGGCCTCGAGCTTCATCCCTGAAGACAAGCTCTCCCGCAGAGCGTTCGCACTTGCGGTCATGGCGGATGTGGTGCCAGGAATTAGGACGATGCGCTATGGTGTGGAGGTTAGCTGGGCGTTGCCGCTTTAAGTAGCGCATTCCGGTGAGGCCAAGCGTCCGGGTGCGTCATTAAGTCGCCGGAGTTGGTTACTCAGGCACCGAGCCTCTTAATGACGACATACGAACAGACGACATGAATGCGGGCAGCTGGCACCGGCTGGGAACGCACCGCATGACGGCGCGAGGGACGAGGGTTTTGGTGTGCCAGGGTAGTCAGCTGCGGTCGTGGCAACGTTGGAGATGCCCTTTGCTCACTTGCAATCCCCGCATGTCATTGAAAAAGCAAGACGACCCGACATGGTCTCAGGTCCAGAGGATGCAGTTGGCCACGCTACACCACTCCGCGGACGCGTTGCGGCGCCCCGTGCATCCTCGACGAGCTGGGTGTTAGGGTGTGATTGGATTGTGGCCAAAGTGCACGTTACCAAAATTTTGTTCATGACCCAAAGATTGGTCTTTGTTTGGATGGTTGCCATTTTTTTGGCATGCCAATGAACTCTAGCCAACTCTAGTTCATTTTTCTTGCCAATGTCGGCCAAATCATGGGCAACAAATACCTCAACCAAAATTTTCGCTACCCAATGCTTTGATGGGGCAACCTTGGGCACAAACCAAACATACTGTTGGTCGTGCCACAACACTAATGCCACCCTCGGCACACTAAAACCGACCGTGTCTAGCAACGATATGAGCGTGTCGCTCACCGCGATCACCGTGTCCAGAGGCGGTGCTGGAGCTGCGCCCCGTTGTTGGCCCCAACAACCCACATGAATGGTTGTCGGCGGCGAGGAGGTCATGGGCCAGCTCCTCCATTGGACTAGTCTGCGCTACGTCGTCCCGAAGGGTGTGCCCCACATGTCGGTTTCCTTGTTTTCCCGGCCATATTCGAGCATCAGTGCTCCGCGTTGTGCATTAGGCATTTCACTATGTAGGCCAAGCGAGACAACTTATTGTTTATTTGAGCAGTTCAAGTATAATCATGTGGCGTTTGCTTATTTCTCATTCCTCTCCAACCCTCTTCTCCATCGATCATGTCGCCCTCCAGTCGAGTCCATCCTCCCGCGTGCCTCATTTGAACATTCCACCGAGTATCATTAGCATGTACCCACCATAGTCCTCTTTCAATAGATCTCCGGACCCCGAGATGAAATCAAGAGGGAACGAGTGGGGGCATGTGATACCTAAGGCAGATTCATAATTTTGAACCGGTGATCATAGCATCCGCAAATCATATATAAAGGGTATTCAATGTTCGTTTCGTTTTTGAACATACAACATACTCCCTCCTATCCTTTCTAGTTTACATATAGGTTTTATGTGTAGTCAAAGTATCTCTACTTTGATCAAGAAGGTATCAACATTCAACAACGCCCAATCAATATTGTTAGATTCGTACGTACTCCTAGATTTGTACTCGAGATGGTTTCCAATTTGACTATTGACAGGATTAATAGTACTCCCTCCGTTCCACAATACATGACTTCCATTTATTAAAATATAGATGTATCTAGACATGTTTTAGTATATAGGTACATCCATTTTTGAACAAATGAAAGTCAAGTAATTTTGAACGGAGGGAGTACATGAGATGTATAATGTGAAAATTATATCATTGGAAACTCCTTTCACATACAAATTTGACCGTATGCTTTGTGTAAGTTGCATGTGATATATTATTACTCTAACATTTGGTCAAAGTTAGCCTCGAAAAATGCATTAGGCCCTGTATAGTAAATGGAAGGAGGGAGTAGTAGTGGAAGTGGATCCTCTGACGTAGGTATCGCTACCTTGCCCTCCCTTTCGGTCACTTACTGGCGGACCCCATGCTTGCTAGGCCCCGCATGTCAGTTAGTCAATTGGTTCGGCCACGTCAGGGGATCCTCATCTGTAATATACTCCCTCTACTTTTATTTACTCCGCATAAAATGGAGGGAGTGGTAGTATAATAAATGACGCGGGCGGGGGAGGGGGATGGACGTCGGTTTGCTCTCAACTGCAGTCCCACAAGAGAGTGAAAACGCAAGACAAAGCGGTTCCATTCGGGGAGCGACGTGGAGGGTCCAGTGTGCCGGGCTGCAATGCGAACGCGACAAGAGTGATGTACAGTCAAAACCGATTGACCGGTCGTCACCAAAACCACTATTCACACCAGAACCTTCGCTGCTCGGCCTACGCCAGCCACTACCCTAAAACCACACCAAATCTCCAGCCCATTCCCCCACCTTTCGATCCCCTAGCCCGCATCAAGTGTCCCCTAGTTCGCCGGAGCGCCACGCAGAAATCGCGGCGGCGGTCGGCGCCACAGACCTCCGTTCCCAAGCTCGCTTTGCGGCGGGCCAATCCCCGAGTTCTTTGGAGCCAAGCTACGAGGAGGAGGAAGCCGATAATAAATGGTGGAGGTCGCGACGCAGAAGGCCCCCGATGGGTATGAGACGATGGACGTCGACTTCGTGCCGGCGTCTGAGTCCCCCATGGTGTAGGCGGACCAGCGGTTCAACATGGCGATACTAAAGGAGGACCGGGAGGCAGAGGCTCAACTCGACGCGGAGCGTGCGCATGCCGCTGCCATCGAGGCTCTCCTGCAGGCGGAACCGGATGTCGTGGATGTGAACCGGGCGGCGGAGGCTCAACTTGTGGCGGAGCACGCGGATGCCGCTGCCATCGAGGCCCTCCTGCAGGCGGAACCGGACGCCCTGGACTTGAACCGGGCGGCAGAGGCTCGACTCGACGGAGAGCGCGCGGATGCCGCTCTCATCGACGCCCTCTTGCAGGTGGAACCGGACGTCCTAGACTTGAACCGGGCGGCGGAGGCTCGACTCGATGCGGAGCGCGCGGATGCCGCTGCCATCGAGGCCCTCCTGCAGGCGGAACCGGACGTCCTTGACTTGAACCGGGTTGTGCTCTCGTCCGTGCAGAGCTCCCGCACGCTCCGCTTGAACGAGTAGCTGGAGGCCGAGGACAACCACGGTGCGGAGACACATGTCGGCAGCTACGGCTGGTTCGCGCCGGCAGCCAAAGACGACGAGGCTGTCTCTCTCCGTGAGCAGTGATAGTTTTTCTTTATGTTGTTGTTTTTATGGATCTTTTGTTGTGTAAAAACTTATATTTGTTATGAAAGTCGCCTGACTTGGGTCAGTCTACCATTTCAGGCGGTTGGATGATATCCTACGTCTCCTAACCCTTCTTTCCTTCTTCCTCACCTCTTCTTCTTCCCCAACAGACCACCGCATGGGCCGTACGTTACTCCCCAACATGCGGTTGGATAAACATACTCTATGAACGAAAATTATGTGTTAGCAATAGGATGGCAAAGTTTGGTTTGTTCACATGCGACAACACGTGTCAGTGAGGGTGCGTTCCCTTGGTTGGGTTTGTGGCGTGCAGGAGCGACTGTGTGAGGGTGCGGTGCGACCGCGACATGCAGGAGCGACCGTGTGAGGGTGCGGTGCGACCGCGACAGTCGTGCGCAAGTGTACCTCCTTCTCATTTTGAAAACTTTAGGCAAGCTTGGCCAAAATGTGTGGCGTAGTTTGGCAATGCAAGGCCTAGACCCAAACATGATAAGTACGTATGTACTAGGAGTACTAGTGTTAAAAAAGAAAGGCGGGGTTTTCCTTCGCGAGATTTAATCGATACAAGTCCTCGTTTCACGTGTCAATTAATGTGTATTTTTTTCTCCAAAGACCAAAGAGCTAACCATCTCACTCCTCATCGCTTGATCAATGCAGCGCCATGCAAACCAACCTTCTCACTTCTGCATGCATGCAGGGGATATTAATGTCCTTGGTTGCTAACCCCATCAATTTTGCCTCGATTAGTGTTAGTGGCCCTTTGCAAATTGTAATTTTGACATACTGGCCTTGTGTACAAAAAAATGGAGGTAGTAACTATATTTGCCTTCCTTCCCCATTGCGGTGACGTCGACGATATCTTTTTTTTTGTGGTTTGGCGAAGTGCGTTCGACGAAGAACACCATTGAGGGAGACCACGGTAAGTCGTTCGCAAGTGCCGCCTGCAAGCCGAGACAACCATCTTATTTGCATCCAGGAAGTCCGTTGAACCAAAGGACTAGTACTACTAGGAGTACTAGTGCGGTGAGATGGTTTCTCGAAGAAGACGATGGAGAAGCGGAATAAGCGAAGAGTGAAATGATGGATGCTTCGTCCGTGCTTTTGTGATTTGCCGCCTTGCTACTTTGTGATTTGTGATAGAAGGGACAGGGGAGTAGACTCTGTGCTCTATATTGTACTACATGCGTCCAAGCATGGGAGAAAGAGGAGAGACGTTGCATTTTTCTATTCCTTCAATCAATCAATCAGGGAGCTTCGGTTCCATCTTTTTGGCTTTGGCAACACCGTCCACAATGGATCCCTCCAACTTAACTATGGAAAAGGTGCGGCTTTGTGGACCCGGTAGCTTGATGTCCCACATGTCGGTGAAAGGGACTAGAAGATTTATGAAAGCAAGCGCTCAACTCTTATGACGGAGGAGTAGACGACACGACGGCCCAGTGAACTGTCACTTGTACCGTATAGTACTATAGTTTTTTCTATTTCGCACGATCCATCGATACAAACCCGATTAAACAGGAAAGGGCGGGATTTTTCCCGCGCGGTAGATGATACTGGCCATACATTTCAAAGGGAATTTTAATGTATGCAAACTGAATAATTATAAGTAACAATATGATATCTAGTAAAACTAAAAACACATATTATTTATTGTGTTAGAGTGTAGTAGTAGTGGTGTAACATGCGAGAACGTGTAGAGATGTAGTTTTGGAGGGCCTACAGAGAGAAAAGTGTAATACGGTCGCCGAACTTCAGAATAAGCTGATTACGGTCACTATATACGTTTTGCGGTGATTATATGGTCGCTTGCTCACGGTTCAGCATCGGATTGCACTCTGTTGACCAGCCAAATAGTCTGCGTGGCGCCATGTTGACTAGTTAAATTAACCACGTTCCTTGTGGGTCCCACCTGTCAGTTCGCATAGGGAAAAGGTCAGATAAACACAAATTTATGCAGGCGCGACAAGGCTCCAACCCGTGCGCGGGAATCACCTGGTTGTGTATGTGTCTGTCAGGGCCTGATGTGTGCGCATACACGTGTAGGTCGAGCACTTGAGCGTGAGAGTGTATGTTGGTCGTGTGGTGTCCTGGTGTGTGCATGCATGCGTGCGTGTGTGCGTGTGAGTGTTGCGTGCGTGCGTGGCTACGTGTGTATGTGTGAGTGTTGTGTGCGTGCGTCGGTGCATGTGTTTGTGTGAGTGTTGTGTGGATGCAGTTCATGTGCATGCGTGTGTGTGTGTATAATCACCACACCAGCTCCTGTGTGTTAAAACAGACGGCTCAGCATACCAATACAAGGCTGCCTTGTCCGCTGTGCCCGCGGTCATGACTTTGAACCACCATCCAAATATTTTTTGTCGTTTGTTTTCATTCTTACTAGCAAGATGCCCGTGCGTTGCACGTAACATCAAGATGCATTTGTATGACTTGTTTATCTTGTGAGAGAAAAGGATGAATGAGGGAAGGCCTTATTTGCAAATGTGGAGAGGTGTGTGGGTACCTTTTTGCAAAATTGCCATAGTTTCTTTCCAATCCGTCAGATATAAATCGGACGGCCTATATTGCAGGATGGCAGGCACACCATTGTCACCAACTCTGTTTTTTATAAGTGTATTTTATGTATTTTATAAGAGTGTAGATGTAGAGTAGATACAAGTCAGCAGGTGGGCACGATGGTAGTGAGATAATGTGATGCAACACTAGAGGTGCCACGTGGAGCGTTTAACTGGTCAACTAGTCATGTCATGAGCAAATGCAGAGTTGTACGGTGAGCCCGTGACTGTATAATAACCACTAAACATAAATGGTGACCATAATGAGTGGATTCTGAAGTCCAATGTGTGTATCGTGCTTTTGCTTCAAATACAATGATTGTCATTGCATATATCGCGAGAGAAAGATGAAACATGCATGAATTTTCTGGGGGCTTACTTTTAGAGGACCTAGAGATAGTTTTGTGTGCATACGTGAAAGGGGCGTACAGGGGGGGTATGCGATGGAGAGAGAGATGCTCTTCGTTTCTCTTTATTATGACTAACTTTGTATATAGTATAAAAGTATACAAATTCACAGTGCGGAATAAATATCATTGTGGGCACCATGCAATGCAAATGAGTGTTCGTACTCCTCCATATAACTTTGTAATGTTGTATATATGTAGAAACTCTAAAATAATTTTTTGGCCACACTTTATTCAAAAGGAATGTTGTATGCGAAATAAACGTGAAGAGAAGGCTTTTTAGATCAATGGGGTACGTGATGTAACATGTGTGAATGTGTAGTTGATGCATTTGGCGGGGCCTAGAGAGGTATGTGTGTGTATTACGTATTCGAGAGAGGCATGGATAGAGGGGCCGACGGGGGGGCGTGGGAGAGATAGCACGAGAAATGAGAGTGGTCTAGAGAGAGAGAGACGAATATGACGTCACGACGTGAGATTCCATTCCCTTGAGTGTGTATATGCAAGGGGGGGGGGAATAGAGGCACCAGGAGAAATTTTCTGTGTGTGTGGGGCTTGTGTTGGTATGTGTGGGTGTGAGAAGATAATGAGACGTGGGGGCAGAGGGTGTCTCACCGCGTGAGGTCCGGTGGGTCGAGGTGAGGCCCTTCGTTCGGTTCCGTCCTGCGCCACATTGGTCGGCCCATGACGCATTTAGGAAGACCCATGGATGACTAGTCGTACAAGACAAAGATAGCAGAATTGTGAAGGACTCTGTGTCCACTGACAAAGCCGGCTAGGATTTGTAACCCTAGGTTCTTGGACTAAGGTAACCCTTTTATCTCTGATATTACTATTCATCCAACCTAACTTTAAGGGGCATCCTACAGAATGCTCTGCTAGAATCATACTCGTCGATTAGGAAGAGAGGTGTGAGACAATGCGTGAGAGACATGCATAAAGATAATTTGCGTACATGAGACACGTAGGCAGGTCCATGTATATAGAAAGGGTCGATGGGGATTGCGCGTGTATGTTTGCGAGAGGAAGAGTGCTTGTGATAAAGGTTAGTGAAAACAATTGTAAATGGTTACGAGAGGGAGGGAGGGTAATATCTAGAGCATGTGTGCGAGAAAGACACCTCGGGAGAGAGTGTGTGAGCATATGTGAGAGACCACCGATGGAGAGTGAAACTACACGTAAAAGACTGTTGTACACATTGATTAAAGATATAAATTGTATCCAAATATTAGGATGGGATCATGATATTTGCAATTTGCGTAAGGAGCAGTCATTGATCCATCAGACATCTAGATTCTATCGAATTTGAGCATGTCTATGTTATTATTCGACACAATTGATCCACATAGTTAGTATTTTGAACTCCAGACAATGCATCGCTTTAGCAATCGAATATAAACATGAGTATAGTTCATGTTGTGTGTGTAAAGCACATTATACATACGAAAGTTACACAATGAACATTATAAATAGCTACCTATGAACTAGCATACATTTGAATTCAACTCAAGGTGGTTTAAAAAAATTGAATTCAACATGAAGTCCATTCAATTATTTGAATTTGATATCATGGCATTTGTAAACCATACCTAAATTATGGGGGCACCAATCTTTGCTCTGATTTTGTACATAATAGCATATGTAGTTGTGTACAAAATAGATTCAAATTTAGCTCCTCCATTCCAAAATAATCGTAGTTATAGGATTTTCAAGTGTCAAAATTTCAAAAAGAAGCGGATAATTTAATGAGGTTTTCAAACATACAAGGTCAAATATAACGTTGTCTATTTAGGTCAATCCTCATAGTTCAAGAGTACTCTAAACGTGAATGCTTGTGTTTCAAAATTTCGAACGAAGCGCCAAAAGAGCCTCTACTCACCCGAAACCGCGTGAGACCAATGTTTGGTAGTACAAGGAAATTACTTTTCTAATAATAACTCCGACCCGTGAAACATACCGGCCCGACATCCAAAGGTCTAAACCGGGGTAGGTTTGTAGCTTCATCTAGACGCCACACAACTGCCTCCGAAAAACATTCATACGCAATGGCCGCCTAAGCACACATGCGCGTGGCCGAAATCGCTCCTGCCCACTATTTGGGACACCCGGGATTACCATCCTACCCCCGACCCGCAGTAGGTCCGAAATTTAAGAGGGGGGCAAAGTTTGTACTTTCCCCAAATTTCAAACAAGCGTGTCCCATCTTCTGTTCAAAAAAGCCAAAAACAAGCGCGTCCCAGACCGAAACATGGTTCCCCCCCCCCACCCGTCTGATTCCCCATTTGTACTCCGTGGGCGCCAAAACTACCTCTCCACCAGCAGCGAAACCCCCACGTCCTCCATCCGCCACCCCATCCCACCCATCAACCGCCGCCCTCCTCCATCACGCCGGAGCCGATACCCTGACGTCGGCGTCCACCGCAACCTCAACCGCAATGCCCTCCACGGCTAGTAGTTGAAGCCGAGGCTGAGCAGTCCGTACCCGAGCCAGTTCAACCACGCCGTCCTGCGCCTCACCGCTGCCACTCCAACTTTGCCACCATCCACCGCACCAGAGTTGTTCCTGCTACGCCGTCCTTCGCCGCCTCGAATTTGCTTCCCCTACACCGATATACAGCCACGGCAACACAGTCAACAATTTGGCCATGGGTTTGTCCAAGGAACAACGGCTCTCCAAAACATCGGTTCCCGCGGGAAAAACAAGAAGATCGCTGCGACATATCGACACCACACTGGCAACCGATACGGGTACTCCTCTTCCCTTATTCGTGCAAATATTACGTGTCTGCATGCACGGTATTCATCCCACAGAAGACACTAGTTGACCGCTTCTTATTCATACTAGATGTTCCTCGTAACTTGTGATGCACAAGGTTTCTCCTCATATACTATTTCACCTTAGCTAGAGGTCCGTCGCCCCCCTGAATTTCAATTTCTGGCCAGTTGATTCCCAATTAACGGAAGCATTCCCCAGCGTAACAGGCGCTAGTACGCCTATTACGCCGGGGAAGCAGCGCCTTGGTGTTTATCTTAGGGGCGTGTGCGTCCTAGATCTACTGGCGCCCGATCTGGAGACTGGAGGTCGGTCGGGATTAAAAGGATGGCCTGGGGGCACTGCCAAGCACGGCGGTGGTGTGAGGTCGAGGGGAGGGTGGGGCGGCGGAGGCAGGGGTCTGGGCCGGTGGTCGCTGGCGGTTCGAGAAAGATCGTCAACAGTGACTGGGGGGAGGTAGACGAAGGCCATCTACCCGTTCCTTATAGATCGGACGGTTCATTAAAAAAATCGACTGACCTATTTATTTTCAGCCGACTGTTATCTTAGATATGACCACATGTGGTGGTGTGCTGGAGGAGTACCTGCATTTCCTGTGCTCATATATTACAAAATCATACGGAGTAGAATCTAATTTTATTTTCCATGCAATGTTGTAGAGCTATCATATGTCTCCTGTCATTTATTTTTCAGCCACCTGCTATCTGCTACTTTTACAGTGCACTAGTTCTGCACACACTTCACCCATACTCTCACTATTGTGTTTTTATGCAAGGGTATTTCAGAGTCTGCCGAAAAAGAAGCAACAAAGAAAAGAGAGAAGTCGCGCCAGCTTTCTTCGCGGGTATGCAAGGCACGTTACAGTGCTATAAAGGTTGCAGTGTCAGCAGATGGAGACGGTAAACGTAGCTCTGGAGTTGATGACCTCGCTCGCAATGAACCACCATCCCAGGTGCTTGCTTTAACTTCGCGGTGTCATATGTGGTTGCATGTTCCATATGGTGTCTAGCTTGTATTCGAAAGGCCGAAGTCGGTTTGATAAGGAAAGATATTTTTTTACATGAACCACCATCCCGTGAGACAAATAGCTAGTCAGGGCACTAGCCGAGCCAGTGACAAGCCCAGCAAAGATAGGCACCACCTGGAAGCCAACTAAAAAGCTGCGATGGTGGCGAAGCAGCCCGCTTCCCACCAGGCTCTCAGGTCCTAGATGATCATGCTCACCACTCCAGCCGGATGTCTAGCTTGTATTGCTTCCAATTTGGTTAAATTGCATCTGCTTAGCTTACACATTATACCTTTGAATATGACATGCCTTTCTGTTTTTGGTACATACTAGTACATCTGTGTATTAACCACGTTCTTACATCAAACTAATGTTCTTGTGTATCCCTCATCAATCACTTATGACGAGGCAGGCATGCAAGGGGACTACTCCTCATTTAAAGAATGCAGCGTCAGCCTCCCGACATGATTCTCAAGAAACAGAAATGCTAGATGAAGATAGTGAACGTAGCTCTGTAGTTGATTACAGCATTTCCCCTACACTAGCATCGCATGTGCTTGCTCTAACTTGGCAGCATGATATGTGGTTGCATGTTGCATATGGTGTCTAGATTGTAATTCTTCCAATCTGGTTAAACTGCATGTGCTAGTCTGCTTAGCTTATACATTATACCTGTTAATGTGACATGCCTTCCTGTATTTAGTACACAGTACATATGTCTATTAAGCATGTCCTTACATAAAACTATTGTTTTTTGTATCCCGCATCAATCAATATGACGAGACACCTTTAGTATATGCAGTGTGATATTAGTTGCATCTTTCATATGATTTATAGCATGCGCTGCTTCTAATTTGTTGAAATTCCATTTACGATGGGATGCTTTTAACTTGGCAGAGTCATATTGGTTGCATCTTTCATGTGGTGTCTAGCTTGCATTACTTCTTATTTGCTAGAATGGTTTCTGCTTAGTTTACACAAACAGTTGTGGGCATGCCATGCCATCCTGTTTTTCGTACATATTCCATCTTGGTATCATGTGTTTGCCTTACATCAAAGTACTGATTGTCAGTATCATGCATGAATGAGTTCTCAAGAGAGAATTTTATTGCTTTTTCTTGTCGGTTTTACTTGACAATTCAAAATCAATAAAGCGGAAGGAAGTTAGCAAGGCAGCGGATAAAGGTGCTCCTTCCGAACGGAGGGCCTCTACAGTTTCTACTCCTCCACACACCCAAGATGATTTCCAAGACAACACATGCATAGACACTCAACAAAGTTGTGTTTATGATGAGCACGTCTCCCCTAGTGCAGCATCACCAGTGCTCCCTCTAACTTGGCACTGTTATATGTGGTTGCATGTTATGTGTGATGTCTAGCTTGTATTGCTTCTAATTTTGTTGAATTCCATCTGCTTACTTTACACATTATACTTGAATAAGACACGTGTTCCTGTTTCTAGAACATACAATATCTGTCTATCACACCATGTTCTTACATCAAATTACTACTGTTGTGTAACCTGCAACAATCACTTATCA
Source organism: Triticum dicoccoides (assembly GCF_002162155.2). Taxonomy (NCBI): domain Eukaryota; kingdom Viridiplantae; phylum Streptophyta; class Magnoliopsida; order Poales; family Poaceae; genus Triticum; species Triticum dicoccoides. The sequence continues at coordinate 20,108,305 of NC_041383.1, forward strand.
TAAGACATGTTTGACTTCGTAGTGTGATATAGGTTACATCTCACATTCTTTTCTAGCTTGTACTACTAATTTGTTGAAATGGCACTTATGACGAGACATTTTTAACTTGGTAGAGTGATATTCGTTGCATCTTTCATATGGTGTCTAGCTTTCATTGCTTCTAATTTGTTGAAATGCCTTCTCCTTAGTTTACACATCATAAGCTGTGAATATGCAATGTTGTGAATATGCAATGGCACTAATGACGAGAGACCTCTAACATGGTAGTGTGATGTTGTTTGCATCTTGCATATGATTTATTTCTTGTACTGCTTCACATTTGTTTAAACGCCATTTATGATGAGACATTGTTAACTTGGCAGAGCGATATTTGTAGCATCTTTCATATGGTGTCTACCTTCCATTCCATTGCTTCTAATTTGGTGAAATGTCTTCTTCTTAGTTTACACATCATAGTTCTGGTTATCTCTTCTATCCTGTTTTTCATACATATTACATCCTCCTATCATGTGGTTGTGTAACATCAAAGTTCAAGTCATCTGCATCACGCATCAATTTGTTCTGAAGAACTAAATTGTTATTCGTTTTTCTTGTCGGCTTGACTTAACATGGCACAGAGAAAGAGGAAGAAACACAGAATGGCAGGGAATGAGAAGTGGATGAATCCTGCAGATTCTGCTGGTACTGATGGTGCAATAGAAGGCCAAAGTCCAGCGGAAAATTCTACAAACACGCCATCCACAAGCTGCAAAAAAGCCAAACAGAAACAAATAGTTGCCACAAAACAAGCAGAAGCAGCCCTAGTTCTTGCAACACCTACCACAGTACTACCAGCTGCACGACTTACTCGTGCGTCAACTGAGCTAGCAGCACATTCCCAAGCTCCCTTGCCACCTGACACTACTTCCCAAGCACTCTTGACACAAGATGAGTTGGCAATATCAGATGAACCTTGTGAGCTTCAACAGCAAGAAGGTAGTTGCTGGAGTCAAGTTACAGTTTCATGCTTCTTTATATGTAGTCTCACAGTTTGATGTACACTAACACTTCCTATTTTCGTTGTTGGACTAGCACCTAGGCGCAAGAGGAAACAAACATCAGGGATATTGCTCGATAGGTTAACTAAATCTAGAGGAGGAAGAATGGAGATCCGTTTTGAGGCAGGTTTAAAAGGCCACGTGATGCTACAGAGTCAGCCAAGTTAGTATCAAAGGCAGCGGTTGCCGTTAGGTGTCATGTACGTATCCTCCCAACATGGGTTCAGTACAGGAATGACAAAGACGAAACCCAGTTCAACACCTTCCTCGACCATTTATCTGTAAGTATGGTTATGTATGGAAACTAGTAAGATCGTCTTGCTTTGTCCCAAACTTTCTAGGTTGCTGATAATGAGACTCCCATAATTTTGAACAGATGAGGTTCAAGTTGGATAGCCAAGATGATGCAACCAGACAAGCTTGCACCCATGTTTTCAAGTCTGCTCTGCGATAGTATCGGTATAACTTGAGGAAAAATCGCTTTGAAGGCAAGGCTAACAGTGAACTTTCCCAAACATCTCCACTGGAAAGTATATCGGGTGAAGACTGGAGGGGCCTTGTTAAACACTGGTCTGATCCGAAGTATCTGGTACATTATATATATGTGATCAGATCACATGTTGAAGTCCTATTTACGCATGTGCCACACAAATCTATCTTCTTGTAGGTGAACTGTTCAAAGAACAAGGCCAACCATACGAAAGTGAAATTCCAACAGACGACAGGATCTCGTAGCTATATTGCACACTGCGAGGCTCTTGTAATTAGCTGTTGTTTCACTCTTTTTGCTGTACCATACTATCAGATCTATATTGACTTGTTCGAAATGCAGAGGAAAGCCCGCAAGGACCAAAAAGTACCTGAACCAAATGATGTGGAAATCTTCAAGGACTGTCACACCAGCAAGAAGAAGGGCATGACTACACCAGTCAAAGCCGCTGTTGTAAGTCCTCAATCCTCATGCCTTTTAACTACTACTTACTCTAAGTTGTGCCTTGAACTGCATGGTTTGTAGCCAATGTCTATTACTCTTTTCAATTTTATACACAATTGTCTTAGCGTATCATTGCACCTTACAAGGTTTAAAAGAGAGGACTGATGTTCCTTTGATCTTGACCCGTAATCTAGTTCCGTGCTGGACTTGCCCACACAATGTTACAATTGCATGTTTGTCTGTTCTTAGTTGTTTTGTGATATGAATGATGTCATACTATGCTTACCGTATTATAAACTTCGTCTCTTTATCCTTAGCCCTCAATACAATGTGAAGAAATAGATAATACATTAGCGATGGTATATGGTCATATGTTTGGAACCTGGTTTTATTATGTACTTTTCAATAAAATACAACTAATATTTTACACGGGTTCACCAGAATAAGTTCTGTATATAGACCAAAGCTATTTTGTTTGGTTTTGCTGCCTCCTTAATATCTTCTGTTCTGGTACTACTAATGTAAAACCTCAACTTTTCAACGAGCTATGGAAAAAATGGTGGAACCGCCACCTTCTGAAGGTGGCGAGGCAACTATAACCGCAATGTCAGTTCTTGCTGCAGTGGGTCAGTACATGTCCACTAACTGTGCCAAAAGCACGTTCCTGCGTAATACTAGGTTGGTTGTTAACGCAATATCGTCCAAACTGCCTCATGATCAAGATATGCAATGTCACGTCCCTAGTTCTGTTAATGCCAAGTGCTAGCATCTGGTGTTGCATCATGTTTAAATTCAAGGAATTTGAATTGAGGGAATTTTCCAAGCCTCCCAAATTTTAAGAGAAGGGCAAAGAACCCTGGAAAATGCATTCAGTATTTCCAAAATGGCCTTAAATAATGTTGGCTATACTTTGGCAAAGGTTTTGCACCAAACCAAAAATATTGAACATTTTTGAGGAATATTTTGCGCACTGAATTTAAATCATTATTCTATTTGCATTTGGAAATATATTCGTAATATATATAGAATATATTTTCAAATACCTTGTAACATTTTATGTGCTTTGGATTAGTCCATTCAGCAACATAGAAATACCCAGAGGATATTTGGCACTGTTTAAAATCTGTTTTGGAATTTAAACAGTGGCAAAGTTTAAAAACAAACAAACAAAACAAAAAACAAATAAGAAAAAAAGGAGGAAAAGGTTTACCTGGACTTACCTTGAGCCCACCTAGTGCCCCACCTTGCCCAGCACTGTGGCTGAGGCCAGCCCAACTCCCCACCATCTTCAACCTCTGCCAGTAGGCACAGGCGTGTCGCCCGCGCACGCACCTAAGGTTTCCACCTCCTACTTCGTGCTGGCGGCCTCCCCTTTGAGACTGTCCGCGCCTGGAGACACCTAGCACCCCCTGCATCTTTCACCCCTCTCTGGTTCCTCCCTCTCCCCCCAGCGCTCGCGCCTGCAGCCACCCAAGAGAGCCCGTCACCGCTGTTCACCGCCACAGCAGCCACCGCGCACGCCTCGCCTTGCAGTCCGGCTCGCTAGCTCCGCCCCGATGCCGTGGATCCACACGGCAAAACACGCGACCGCAGGAGGCCCGCAACGCTACCCCGAGCATCACTTCGTGATCTACGTGAGGACCGTCGTCTTTCCCCTCTCTTTTCGCTGCCGAACGCGTCGCCTAGCCGTGTTTTTCCACGGAGTCGAAAGCTTCTGCCCGCCGTCCATGTCACTGTCGTCGCTGCAGCCGCTCAGGCTCGAAGCCGAGCGCGTTTCCGTGCTCAGTACAGCTCCAGGAGCACCTAGAAGCCACCCGTTGCTCCTGCCATGCACCATAGCAAAGTTTGCATCATCGCCCAAACTCCGTCCACCGCCGCGAGCTTGCCTTCGGCGAGCTCGGGCCACCTCAGCCCCTGCCATTTGCACAGATGGATGCGGGCGAGTCCCAGCTCCGCGTAGATGCCCTCCGCCGGCCATTTGGTCACCGGAGCAGGAATCCCGAGCCCCTCCGCCGTCTCCGGCCTTGCCGGCGACGAGCCTCGGGTCAACTCCGGCGAGTTTGACCCGGGTTGACCCAGTTTGACTCCCCCAGAGCCACTAACATGCGGGCCCCGCCCGGCTAATTAAGTTAGGTTAGTATTAACTAAGCTAGGTTAGTTTAGTTAGACACTGACACTAGGGACCCACTGGTCAGTTTGACCTGGGCCGCCCATTGACCTGCTGACGTCACTAATACGTCATGCTGACGCAGTATTTGTTTCTGGGATTTTAATAAATCTTAAATGATTTATTAATTCCAGAAAATAGTATAAACTTCTAAAATTCATACAAATTCAACCGTAACTCAGAATGAAATAATTTATATATGAAAAATTATCAGAAAAATCCAATCTATCCATCTGTACCATTTTCCTGCATGTTCGAACAACTTATGACTACTGTTTAGGAAAAATCATATAAATGGCATTTAAATATCCACATATGGAGTTTGAATTTGAATCTTGGATTCAAACCAACTTCATTTAATGTGGTTGCTAGTTGCATTAGCTCAAACCACAGCATATTGCCATGTCACACTCATGCATCATATTGTTGCATTGCATTGATTGTGTTCTTTCTCTCTTGCTGGTGTTTGTCCCCTCTCAGTAGACGTGTTTCGACTATGAGATCGATGACACCGATGAAGAACTTTATTATCTTCAGAAGTGCCAGGCAAGCAAAACCCCCTTGTTCATTCCGATACAATCCCACTCTCTCGCTCCTGCTCTCTTTTACTGCATTAGGACAACAACGATTCATCTATTACTTGCTGCGGTAGCTGAACCCCTTTATCCTCTGCATGACCTGTCATTGCCACAGTAAATAGATGAAACCCACTAGCATGAGTAGGAGTTGTTTGAGCCCTGATGTGCCTACTCATTCATGCTTGTTTGTCGTGCCTGCTACTTCTTAGAGTTGAGTCAGGTCTGATTCATCGGGAATGAATCGGAGGTGTGTAAACATGTCCTACTGTGTGTGATCTAAGTGTGTGAACACGATTTGGTAAAGGTAGCGGTGAGAGGCCATGTAGGAGTACATGGTGGGTTGTCTCATTGCAGCCGTCCTTAGGAACTGAGTACTGTGTTTGTGATCCATGAATAGTTACTACCACACATTGGGCTCCGGGCACTCCAAGCTCTCTCGACTTATTAATCAACCTGATCTCTGTCCAGGAGTTGCAACTAGTTTCTGGTGTTTGTAGGTAGTGTTAGTAGTCTACCAAGTGGCACCCGGTACAGGTGGGCTCGGGACAGACTAGGCACAGTGGCCCGGTGTACCAAGTGGCACCCGGATGGTGGGCTTGGGAACCCTGCACACATCGTTTGGGGCCGTGAGCGACACCCCGACCGGATCTCCTTGCGGATGGAACCCGAATAGGCGATAAACCTGGACGAGAGACTTGTGTGGTTAGTCAGGTCGTGGCCGACACCCTCGCTGGGCTTCCGCTTGAAGGTTGTCGAGTACATGTCGTGTAAACGGCGGTAAGTGGTGAGAGCGTGTGTGAAGAAGTACACCCCTGCAGGGTTAATATGATCTATTCAAATAGCCGTGTCCGCGGTAAAGGACTTCTGGGTTGCCTGTACAGTTCATAGACAAGTGAAAGTGGATACTCTAAAATACGCAAGATAAGCGTGAGTGCTATGGATGGCGTTCTCGTAGGGAGACGGGAGCGGATCCATAGTGGTGTATTTGATATGGTGAATATGTGGACTCGTGTGCGCCACCTCAAAAGAGTTACTTGCAGTCGTAGTTCAGGTTAGCCACCGAGTCAAAGCTGGCTTGCTATAGTTAAACCCCACTGTCGGTGTCAAAACCGGTGGATCTCGGGTAGGGGGTCCCGAACTGTGCGTCTAGGCGGATGGTAACAGGAGACGAGGGACACGATGTTTTTACCCAGGTTCAGGCCCTCTTGATGGAGGTAAAACCCTACATCCTGCTTGATTAATATTGATGATGTGGGTTACAAGACTAGATCTACCACGAGATCAAGGAGGCTAAACCCTAGAAGCTAGCCTATGGTATGATTGTTGTTCGTCCTACGGACTAAAGCCATCCGGTTTATATAGACACCGGAGAGGGCTAGGGTTACACAGAGTCGGTTACAAAGGTAGGAGATCTACATATCCGTATCGCCAAGCTTGCCTTCCATGCCAAGGAAAGTCCCATCCGGACACGGGACGAAGTCTTCAATCTTGTATCTTCATAGTCTTGGAGTCCGGCCAATGATGATAGTTCGGCTATCCGGACACCCCCTAGTCTGGAACTCCCTCAGTAGCCCCTGAACCAGGCTTCAATGACGACGAGTCCGGCGCGCATGTTGTCTTCGGCATTGCAAGGCGGGTTCCTCCTTCGAATAATTTATAGAATATTGTGAACACCAGGATAGTGTCCGGCTCTGCAAAATAAATTCCACATAAAATCGTAGAGAGAATAATATTACACAAGTTCAATCTGCTGATGTATTTTGTGGCGTAACATCGCGCCACTACCAATCCCTCGAATTGTTTTTATTGTTCCATCTCAGCGCGTTTAGCGAGGCGGTTTCCTTGGCACGTCTTGTCGAAGTAGAGATCGTGTTCCCCTTATTCCGGGATTCCCATCAATACGGACGTGGGTAACCCAACCGCGCCATCAATCGCGACGCTTGGGGGATAAGCGAGTTTTACTAGGTCGGTGGGGACGCGTGCTTCTGTCCGCCCATATAAGGGGATAAAGATCCAACCTTTTACCTGCGCCTTCTTCCTCCTTGGCTTATCCATCTCTGCGAACTCGAGCTCTAGCGCCCAAGCCCGCACATCTCACCTCAACCTGCTCCAAATATGTCCGGAGCGGGAGGCAAGTGGATAGCCTCCTCCATCACGGAGGGGCATATCCAGAAGCTGCGTAGCGCCGGATACTTGTCCAGCGACATCGCGCATCGGCTCCCCGAAGAGGGAGAGCTCATCCCCACCCCTAGGCCCCATGAGAGGGTAGTATTCCTTCCCCAGTTCCTCCGAGGACTGGGCTTCCCACTTCATCCCTTTGTCCGGGGGCTCATGATCTACTACGGCCTAGATTTCCATGATCTGGCCCCGAATTTTATTCTCAACATCTCGGCGTTTATCGTCGTGTGCGAGGCCTTCCTCTGCATCCAGCCCCACTTTGGCTTGTGGCTCAAGACCTTCAATGTCAAGCCGAAGGTTGTGAAGGGCAGCCAAGCGGAGTGCGGAGGCGCCATGGTGGGCAGGATGTCCCACGTTACGTGGCTGGAGGGCACCTTTGTGGAAACCGTCAAGGGGTGGCAATCAGGGTGGTTCTACATCACCGAGTCGCGTGATCCCGAATAGGCAGCAGCCCCCGAATTCAGATCCGGCATCCCCACACGGCTCACCTCCTGGAAAGAGAGCGGCCGGATTTGGGGCGATTCGGAGGAGCTAACCGGACTCCAAGCCTGCGTACAAAAGCTGGTGGACAAGAAGCTCAAGCTTGTCAACATAGTCCAGGTCATGCTCATCCGCCAGATTCTCCCGTGCCAACGACGGGGCTTCAATATGTGGGAGTTCGATCCGGCGCAGCACCAAACTTTGAATGGGCTCTTCGACACTACGTCCGAAGAGGTCTGGAAGGTGCTGTTCAAGGGCGCCGAGGCTCCTGCATCCGCTATCGAAGATCGCGGATTCAGCTCGCAGCGTCCGGCTGACGAGGTAAGTGATACTGTCCTTTACGGGACGCTTGTTATTCATAGTTTGACTCTATGCGGGATCTAAACTCCCTTTCCTTTGACAGGACTGGCTGAAGAAGGCCGCACAGGCTATCTGTCCGGCCCCATTGCCAGAGGACCCAGCTGACGCCCGCCTAACGGGGTTGCTGGCTCTGGCACCCCACGTGGTGCCGGAGAAGAAGGCCAAGAAGAAGGCCACGGGGACTCGAAAGAGTTCCCTTTTTCAGGTGCTATCGGACGATGAATCCGAGGCCGACTCCGCCCACCAAGGCGAGGAGGAGAAGAAGAAAGCCTCTCCCCCAGCAGGGGGAGGGAAGAAAAGGAAGGCCTCCCCAACAAGGGAGGCCGAAGGGTCCAAGAGGGGAAAAACTCTTCCCCCGGACTGTTCCGCCAACGCCAGTGACGACGACGAGGACTGGCCTCCAAGGGCCAAGCCTCTGGCGAGATCGTAAGTATCCGGACTCCCGAATAACTTCAAGGTTTTCGTTTTCCACCACATTATGTCTTTCTAATGCCGCATACAACCCTGCAGTCCGCCTAAGGATCATCTCCCCACTTCGTCGAGCGGGTCCTTAGGGGCATCGGATATGGATTCTCTTTCGACTGCCTCCACCCCCCGTGATGCGGGCGATGCCGAGGTGGGATCCCAGGAAGGGACCCACCAGGAGGAGAGGGCCCCGGAGGTGTCGCATGACAACCTCCTGGACTTTGCACCGGACTCAGCCCCGGAACCCATAGTGGCTCCGGAGTCCGGCGGGCGACCCCTTCGAAAGAAGGGCAAGACCGCGACGCCGGCTGCCTCCGTCCAATCGGAGGTGCCGGATAATTTGCTGGAGGCGCTCAACGGCACCTCCATCGAAGAGGAACACCGCACTGTTATGAGTGCGGTGATTCAGAAGGTTCAGCTCGCCAAGAGCGGGCTGACCGAAGCCTGTAGCAGCCTTCTAACAGGCTTTGAGGTAAGAATTTCAATATATGTAAAATGGTACCGCATAGACAGTAGCCCCTGATGCTCGGTTCGGTGTTCAGAAAGAAAAGCCGGACTGAGGATCTTTAGAAAGATAATCGCAGGAGTCATGAAAATATGTCAATATGGGATTGCAGGCTGTGCTGCTGACCTCTGCCATACTGACTGCGGAGGTCAAAACTTTGAAGGAAAACCTCGAGCGGTCCGAGAACGAGCTCGGCCATGCCAAGAAGCAGCTCGAGGAAAAAGAAGGTGAGTAATACCTTATGAAAATTGTACCTTATAGAAAAGGATTTGGTTGCAAGAAAAATGACAAGGATAACTGGGGTATTGCAGGGGCCACTAACGAGGTGGCAACCCTGAAGGAGGCGGTGGCCGCGGCAGAACACAATGCGGTTGCGGAGCGCACCGAGCGAAAGAAACAGGAGGCGCGGGTGGCGGAGGTACAGCAAGAGCTCCAGGATCTCGTGGGGAAACATGAGAGCCTGGAGCGTGACTCGAAGACTCGAGAGTCTGAGCTTGCAACGGCTCTTGAGAGTGCCAAAGCCGCTAAGGCCGAAGCCTACAAGGCCCTCCAGGAGATAGAGGCGGTGAAGAAAATAGCAGCGGGTAAGGCATTTTTCATGCAAAGTAAGCATGTGAGTGTTAATTACCTGTCGCTTACCCGAATTCGGAGCTCTCCAGGAGCGTTCGCAGATCTTCCCTGCAGCGTGTCCGATGCTGCCGCATTCTACCGGGCCGATGAGGGGAGCTCAACGGAGAAGGTCTTCTGGTCTCAGTATGCTGAGGCCGGACATCTGGTGCCCCTTAGCGACCAGCTGAAGCAGTTGGTCGAGCTCCGCAAGGCGGCCGAACAGGCCATGAAGGGCCTCATAGTTCGGCTGTGGCCTAAGGAGGCTATGCCTGGGAGCTACTTCGGCCTGGTGCGGCGACTGGTGGACGCGTGCCCGTGGGATGAAGTTATCAAGCACTCCGCCTGTATCGAGGGTGCGCGTCGGGCCCTTGCCCGCGCAAAGGTGCACTGGGGCAAGATGGATGCCCAGAAGCTTGTGACGGACCCCCCACCAGAGGGCAAGGAGCATCGCACGCCCGAGATGTATTATAGGAGTGTGCTGAAGGGCGCCCGCACTATTGCGGGTGAGTTCTCCAAAGATGTAATATTTGAGTAGACTCGCATTTTGTTATCCTGTGCGCTGAAAACTTGGTTCATATGCGCTAAGCAACGCTTGTTAATTTAAAATATTACCTTCTATGCGGCTGTTTATCAAATCTGAGAGATGGCAAGTCGTCGGCTTCAGCCCACATGCCATGAGTGCTGGGGTGTTCGGAATAAACTCGAGCGCTCTTGTTCCCATTTTTGGGTCCATCTAGGGAGGCGCTCAACACGACGAACAAGGCAATCGGACTTATAATGCTTGAACACTCTCACTTAGCCATAGAATTCTATAATTTTTGAATTTCGGCGAAGCCCCTAGTTTTCAGAAGGCCGAATTTGGGGCGCTATCCACGCCTTGGCCGGACAGAATCCGGCTCCTCGCTCGAAGCGGCATAAGTCTTTAGGGACTCGCAAAGGACCTCTCGAACAGCGACCAGCTCTTGCCTCATCATGACGGTCAGTTTTAGCTTTCTCCACTGAGGCGTTAACCCAGCTCAACTGGGGCGCAATCGCAGTGGTTCTCCCAGTGCTACCTTAGCCGATAAAACGGAACGTAAGGTACCAAAACATGGGAGCCGGGCAAACCCAACTATTGACCCAAGAACATGATTCGGAGCCGATGCATATAATGCTATAAGTTCGGGGTGCCGCACTTGTGAAAGTGTTCGGACTTATCACACCATATCGCGGGAACCATAAGCCCCTGGTGTATTTAGCCGTACCAAAACGTACAGATGCAACATGTCATAGATGAACATGTGTGTAAGAAAGAAATGCAATTGGAAGCAAAAATGTGCTGCATTGCTTTATTCAAATAAAAACTGTTGTAAGTGCAGGACGATACAAGTGGTGCGGTAAGCAAGGGATGGGACTGTTTAACATGTCCCCCTCCAGGGGTAGGCTACGGAATAATGCATAAAACAGATTTAATGCTCATAATGGAGACCACCTGGATTTTCGTTGTAGCCTTTCTCCTTCCCTGGCTGTTGTATCATGGGTTCGGCATGTCTGCTGCTGGACAGGGCCTCTGACAAACGGAGTCCTGTGGGTAAAAAATAAAAGGAAAAGAAAAAGAAACGACACACTTAAGAGCCCCTGGTGCGGTTGAGCCGCAGTTTGGGCTTATCGTGGTCGAGCCCCTTGCCCCATGCCCATGGTATCTTCAGAGCGTAATGGAGTACTCGAAGGGTCTGTCTTAATGTTTTACAGGGGCTGGGGTTGGGGCCGCACTGCTACGCGTGCTCAGAACGTGCCAGGTGGTCGTGTTGTAGGTTACTCCGGGCACGCTTAGCTGTGTCCGGGCGCTTCGCAGCCGGACCCGAGAATTGCCTTAAAAGGCTGCTTTGTACTTCTGCCGCAAGAGTCGTTGTATGTTCCTCCGTTCGGAGGGAGCGTTCAGTGTTTCCGTTGGCCGTGATGACTCCTCTAGGGCCTGGCATCTTGAGCTTGAGGTATGCGTAGTGCGGCACCGCGTTGAACTTTGCAAACGCGGTACGTCCGAGCAAGGCATGATAGCCGCTGCGGAACGGGACTATGTCGAAGATTAACTCCTCGGTTCGGAAATTATCGGGGATCCGAAGTCCACTTCCAGTGTAACTGAGCCTGTACAATTGGCTTCTACACCTGGTATAACGCCTTTAAAGGTCATCTTGGTAGGTTTAATCCTTGAGGGGTCTATGCCCATTTTGCGCACCGTGTCTTGATAAAGCAGGTTTAGGCTGCTGCCGCCGTCCATCACGACTCTAGTGAGATGAAATCCATTGACGATTGGGTCTAGAACCAATGCGGCGAACCCACCATGGCGAATGCTGGTGGGGTGGTCCCTTCGGTCAAAGGTGATCGGGCAAGAGGACCATGGATTGAACTTCGGGGCAACTGGCTCCATCGCGTATACATCCCTGAGTGCACGCTTCCGCTCCCTTTTGGGTATGTGCGTGGCATATATCATGTTCACCGTCCGCACCTGTGGGGGGAAACCCTTCGGTCCTCTATTGTTCGGCGGTCGGGTCTCTTCCTCGTCGTCGCTATGTAGCCCCTTGTCGTTGTTTTCGGCAATTAACTTGCCTGCCTACTTGAACACCCAACAGTCCCTATTGGTGTGGTTAGCTGGCTTTTCAGGGGTGCCATGTATCTCGCACAAGCAGTCGAGAATTCAGTCCAAATTGGACGGACCCTGAGTTGTTCTTTTGAATGGCTTTTTCCGTTGACCGGGTTTAGAGCCTCTGAATCCGGCATTGACTGCCGTATCCTCACTGTTATCACCGTTAATGCGGCGTTTGTTTTTGTTGCGACGCGACCTGCCACTACGGTCCTTGATATCCGGACTGCCAGAATTTTTGTTGAGGTTGTTGCTGCATGCTAGCCAGCTGTCCTCACCCGCACAGAAGCGGGTGATGAGTGATGTAAGAAATGCCATGGATTTCGGCTTTTCCTGTCCCAGGTGTCGGGCAAGCCACTCGTCGCGGATGTTATGCTTGAAGGCCGCGAGGGCCTCGGCATCCAGACAGTCGACGATTTGGTTTTTCTTGGTTAAGAACCGTGTCCAGAATTGTCTGGCCGATTCGTCTGGCTGCTGAATTATGTGGCTTAGGTCATCTGCATCTGGTGGTCGCACGTACGTGCCTTGGAAGTTATCGAGGAATGCGGCTTCCAGGTCCTCCCAACTCCCGATTGACTCTGCTGGCAAGCTGTTAAGCCAGTGCCGGGCTGGTCCTTTAAGTTTGAGTGGGAGATATTTGATGGCATGGAGATCGTCTCCGCGGGCCATGTGGATGTGGAGGAGATAGTCCTCGATCCAGACCGCGGGGTCTGTTGTGCCATCATAAGATTCAATATTGACGGGTTTAAACCCTTCTGGGATTTGATGATCCATTACCTCATCTGTGAAGCACAGTGGGTGTGCGGCGCCTCTGTACTGGGCGATATCGCGACGGAGCTCAAAAGAGCTTTGTCTGTTGTGTTCGGCCCGGCTGGACTTACTGTGTCCGGGGTGACGGTGATCGTCACGTATCGTGGGGCGCCCACGTGATCCATAGATTGATCTTGATTGTCTTGCCTTATCCTCCAATATGTCGCGCAGGTCCGGAGTGTTCCCTTGTGGCCTTGTGCTTTTCGAGCGATGCCGGGGTACGGGTCTAGTGAAGGGCCTTGAGGCCTCTCTGTCGCGACCACGGGGTGGTCGATCAGCCGTATTGTCTCCTGGTGAAGTGGGATCATATGCCTCCACCTCTAATCGGGGGAGCAGCTTACGTTTGGGGTAGCTTTTGGAGGGGCGTTCGAGTTCATGCTCTTCGGCCGCGAGGACTTCGGTCCATCTGTCGGCTAGCAGATCTTGATCAGCTCTAAGCTGCTGCTGCTTTTTCTTGAGGCTGTTTGTCGTGGCCATAAGCCTACGTTTGAAATGCTCCTGTTCGACGGGATCCTCAGGCATGACGAATTCATCGTCGTCGAGGCTTGCCTCGCCTCCGGAGGGAGGCATATAGTCCTCTACCTCTTCTTCGGCCGCTCTCTCATGAGGGCTGGCGTCCCCCTCCTCCTGTGCTAGATCTTGCTGGAGTGGGTTGTCTTCGGCGCTATCCGGTGTATTATTGTCTCCGGTGCCGGAATCCTCATTCTTACTATGGCGGGATTTAGAGCGGCGCCACTGACGCCGGCGCTTGGGCTGTTTCTTGGAGGGGTCATCCTACGCTATTCCTTCGCCGTTCCCATCCTTTGGGATATCCACCATGTATATGTCGTATGAAGAGGTGGCTTTCCAGTGCCCGATGGGCGCTGGTTCTTGGTCGTCTCCGGCATCGTCGTCCATACCGTCGATGTCCTCCGAGTCATAATCTAGCATGTCGGTTAGATCATCAACAGTGGCTACCAAGTGGGTGGTGGGTGGGTTCTGAATTTCTTCGTCGTCCGCATCCCAACCGTCCTGGCCGCAGTCCGGCCAGGCCTCTCCTGATAACGAGAGGTACTTTAGCGAACTCAAGATGTCGCCAAAAGGTGAGTGTTGAAAGATGTCCGCCGCGGTGAACTCCATGATCAGCGCCCAATCGGATTCGATTGGAGGGGGCGCGGGAGGTCCGGAGTCCGGCAAGGAGTCCGGCACCTCGGAGTCACGAGCTTCATGGGGGACAAGATTGGTGTTCGGCTCTATCGCCGTAGAGGTTACAGCCCCCGAGGTGGTGTCTAGCCATCCATCCTCGGTCTACGCAGCCGGCTCCGAGTCGAAGATCGGAGCGGGTTCGAGTGCAGCCTCTAGGGTACTGTCCGGCTGCAGAGCTAAATCAAGCCCATCGTGACAGTACGACACGCTCGGTTGTGGCTCGAATTCGTCGAGGATCAAGTCCCCGCGGATGTCAGTCGTGAAGTTCAAACTTCCAAATCTGACCTGACGGCCAGGGGCGTAGCTTTCGATCTGCTCCAGATGGCCAAGCGAATTGGCCCGCAGTGCGAAGCCGCCGAATATGAAGATCTGTTCGGGGAGAAAGGTCTCATCCTGGACTGCATCGTTGATGATGGTCGGAAAATCCATCGAGCCTATCGGTAACGACACAGAGGAACTCTCAATGAAAGCACCAATGTCGGTGTCAAAACCGGCGGATCTCAGGTAGGGGGTCCCGAACTGTGCGTCTAGGCGGATGGTAACAGGAGACGAGGGACACGATGTTTTTACCCAGGTTCGGGCCCTCTTGATGGAGGTAAAACCCTACGTCCTGCTTGATTAATATTGATGATGTGGGTTACAAGAGTAGATCTACCACGAGATCAAGGAGGCTAAACCCTAGAAGCTAGCCTATGGTATGATTGTTGTTCGTCCTACGGACTAAAGCCATCCGGTTTATATAGACACCGCAGAGGGCTAGGGTTACACAGAGTCGGTTACAAAGGTAGGAGATCTACATATCCGTATCGCCAAGCTTGCCTTCCACGCCAAGGAAAGTCCCATCCGGACACGGGACGAAGTCTTCAATCTTGTATCTTCATAGTCTTGGAGTCCGGCCGATGATGATAGTTCGGCTATCCGGACACCCCCTAGTCCGGAACTCCCTCACCCACCATCCCCTTTGTTGATAATGATGCATATGTAGTTAGTTCTGATGTAAGTCTTGCTGGGTACATTTGTACTCACGTTGCTTAATTTATGTTTTTGCAGAGAGACTTTAGTCTCGCTAGTAGTACCGCGTGGACTTCGACGTTTATCTTGTTACCTCAGCTACGATCTTGTGTCCTCAGCAGGATCTGGTAGATAGTCAGGCTTCTCAGCCTTTTTCATTTGTAGTTGTCTGTACTCAGACATGTTAAGCTTTCGCTTGTGCTTTGACTTGTATGCTCTGAATGCTGGGTCGAGAGACCCATGTTTGCTCGCTCCTCGGAGCCTATTGAATAAAATACTTGAGTTGTAGAGTCATGTTGTGATGCCATGTTGTATTTGCACATATCGAGCATATTGTGTGTATGTTATTGAAATGCTTGGTATGCGTGGGATCTGACTATCTAGTTGTTTATCCTTAGTAGCCTCTCTTACCGGGAAATGTCTCCTAGTGCATCCACTGAGCCATGGTAGCTTGCTACTGCTCCGGAACACTTAGGCTGGCCGGCATGTGTCCTTCTTCGTTCCTGTGTCTGTCCCTTCGGGGAAATGTCACGCGATGAATACCGGAGTCCTGTTAGCCCGCTATAGCCCAGTTCACCAGAGTCCTGCTAGCCCAGTGCTACAGCCTGGATCCACTCGCTGTTGACCGACATGTTCGATGCTGGGTCATGAATGCCTGTCCCTATAAGTTTGTGCCACTTTAGGTTTACGACTAGCCATGTCAGCCCGGGCTCCTTATCATATGGATGCTAGCGACACTATCATATACGTGTGCCAAAAGGCGCAAACGGACCCGGGCAAAGGTAAGGCGACACCCGTGGGAATACCGTGTGTGAGGCCGTAAAGTGATATGAGGTGTTACATGCTAGATCGATGTGGCATTGAGTCGGGGTCCTGATAGTTTTGGTATCAGAGCCTGACTGCCTGTAGGATTACCAAGCCAAACTGGTCGAAGTTGAGTCTAGAAATTCTTTAGTTATATAAGGGAATTGATTGTGGGATGGAATGTAAGGCTCTTTTTACTCCTTTACCTTATGCCCTTCTGATCTGAGTCATCTTATCTTTCCTACGGGGTTAAGGAACTAGGCTTCTCATCTTTCTATCAGGATCACGTGTTACTAATCCATAGACTTATAAGATTGTTGGACTTAAGCCTCGGTTTAGTTCCTATTACTTCTGTATGTTAACTGTTGATCTCGAAACCTTGATATTGTGCTTCTGAGTGGCTATGCCACCATTTTTGTGGCATGTCTCCAATCTTTTTGAGCATTTACAATCGTTATGCTGTCCGAGTCGTCCCAGGTTTCTAAACAATCTGATGCATTTGCAAATCCCTTCTTCCCGTTCCCGATGTCCTCTCTGGCCAGTTTAACCACACTAATCGGTGAGTTCAGGTACTCTATTGCCTTGACATTTATGTTGGAGTTATTATTATGACCCTAGGTGTCTTAGGGGATCATCTAGTAGTCTAGCCATGTTTTGTGATCCCAGTGTGATGACTCTGGCCATCATTCCCGAAAGCATCCCGTGATGCCACTTAGTTAGTAGGCATTCCACTTCTGGGTTTTGAACCCGAGATTCACCCTACTTACTTCATGTTGATAGTAATTGCTAGCTCCCTTAGGTTATTAGTAACCTTTGCGTTAGTCCTTGAGGTCCGTGGTATTTCCTTCTTCCAAATACTATGAATCGTTTATGGCAGAAGTTCTTTGAACCAAAAGATCACAACCAGAGCTCTTGATGAGTTCTCGATTCTATGTTGTGACTCTGCCAGTTCTACCTTTCCGCATGGGTTGTCCGGAAGAAATATGTCGAACTCGTTCGACATGCTAATCCATGCATCCACAACTCAGAAAATCATATGTTCTTTTGAGTTGTTCCCCTTTAGTTGTATTCTGACCCGCGTCTACCAATTGATAGTCAGGAGTAGTCCTGCATTCATGTTTATCGATGCCTATTATCCCTGTGGTCCGTCAAGCCATTCTATTCCAGAATGACTAGGAGAAATGAACTCCAGTACCTCATCCATATCTAGGATTGGGTCAAAGTAGTCATACTCCGCAGATCAAAATACTAATCCAGTTTTTGTTCTGTTCCACCTTGGAGTGTTACCATCTTTATATCAAGAATATCATGGGAATTACACACCCTCCTATGAATTCTTGATACAGTGATACTTCTCGCCATCATTATTCATTCCTCGGTTTCGTGTTGTCGCAACCGGAATGCCGACAAGTGAACTATGATGTTTGAAGTCAATACTCCTAGCAACCGTGTTGCTTGGTAGTTAATGGACAACAATCTCATCCTTAGCGTGTTGATTATTGAATCGTCACCCTAGGGTTGATCGTGCTACCTAGTCCTTATTTCCGGTGCACTCCTCGATCAATGAGTTAGGATTGTGCCAATCCCTCGCTTATTTGATCATATCGTCTTGCCCTGAAAAGCAAGATTGTTCTCGATCTTAGAAGCATACCGGTGGTTCGTGATTTTCGGATTATCTTCTCGGAAGTATCACCAGGTTGTCACCTGACCGCTATGTTGAGCTCGTGATCAAGTTGGTTTTCGAAACCATCCTTTCTCCAAGAATCCGTGTTGGATACCCCTGAGCTAGTTGGTTAAGCTAAACGACAACTTGGAGAGTTGGAAGATAAAAGCTTACCTAACTTAGTTCGTTTCAAAGGGATATCCTGGTGTTGGTGTGTTAGTTGAAGAAAGATGATATCTTCATTGATTGGTCCCTGTGATCAGTTGTTGGACCTATTGTCTTACAAAAACTTTGATTTGAGTATGGGCTATCGTCAAATCGAATCAGAACCAATGATGTTCGTAATGTTGTCTTACTCGTGGTTGATCCCTCGAGCTTACACCACTACATCCTTTGGTCTGACCAGTGCTATCACCTTGTTCACATAATTATGGAATTCCATTTATATGGAAACCTGGATGAATTGTTGTTGAGCCCAGCGACAACATCCTTGTCTTTTCCATAATTTTGTTGAACATTCAGCTAGTATTGGAAACTTCTATAAGCATTATCTTCATGTCCCATGCATGAAGCACATGCCCGGATGAAAGAAGTGACTTCCTCTAATTCATGTGCATTTGATGCAAGTTGCCGCCTTGGATTCGAGAAAGTCAATGTTGCTTTCTTTGGAACCATCCCAAGTCAGTCATGTATTCGTGCGAAGTATTCTGTGGTTTGGAGACTTGCAACCTTCATTCTATATGTATTCCTAGCACACCAAGCCACTAATTGAATTGTTCAAGGAGAAGAAGTTCCTTCTTAAGAGCAAGACTTATACAAGGACTTCGATATCCTCGATGATGGTTCCCCACTTGAACTCGGTAGTGTTTTTTTATAAGACTACTACGTGGTCATGCTTGTCTTGGACAGCGTGTTCATAGGTTTGTAGCAGAACCAGCTCATGTTTTGGAGCATGCTATCGTAGTTCATTTTCCTGAGAATCTCGCAACGTCATCTCTTCGGTTTGTGTTGCAAATTTTCTTTTCCAGACATGCTGTCTAAAATGTCCTGTTACCAACCAGATCTGAATCTCAGGTAGATATGATGGTTGGAACTATTCCAAGAACTATGATATAGGTTCCAGTGAAGTGGACGCACCTAGCTGGAAGTACTATTATTGTAGTATCTTCATTAATACATTTGGTCACTACCCATAAGGATTTCATAGGATTTACTCCCTAGTTGTCCCTTATGGATTCTTATGCTCCCGAAGTCCGACCTTTTACTTGATGTTCTAGATATCAAACCATATCTATGAATGGGTTACGCTAGCACATCAAGGAGAACATTAGAAGCGGAGTGCTAAATGTCTCTCGGTCGATCATCCAGATTTTGTTTCTTTAGCATTGCTAGGGTGAAATCTGAGAAAGTGTTGTCTTCCTTTCCATCTGCATCCTCCATCGTTATTCATCATGGTAGTATGTAGTTGTATTAACATTCTTTTCATAGATGTTGGTAGAACTATGATGATTATGGAATTGCTCAAGTTCTTGAGAGCACGCGCAAGCAAAATCATTCCTTGTGTTGTTTTCAACAATGTAATCCACATCATCCATTCTAATTCGGGTATGTCATTCTACCGAACCCCTCCAAACGATCACTTGAGAATTTCCTTAGGATGGTATAAAGAGTTTCAATGATCTCTAAATCAAAGGTAATTCTTTTTGCCACTTAAGGGGATATTTCTACAAGTCACCTTCCCTAAGGTGCCCCGTTATGGTATCATGGCAACTCAACTCCTCGCTACGTTGGCAATCGTTTACCACCTTCTTAAGTGTGGAATTGTTGTCTACCTAGTGAACCCTCGTCATCTGTTCCACTCCATCCCTCTAGATGTGTGTTTTGTGTCTCAACCCGAGAGATGGTTCTACGTCTCATTCCGTGAGTTGCTCGATCTTCGAGAAGATCGATTCTTCTAGAGTTTTCCTTTCTTCTCGTTGTCATGTTGGATGGAGTTCTCAGAGCAAGACGTCGAGACAAAGATGGTGATCGAATCAACGCCCCTATGAAGTGCAACCTGGATCGTGAAGATTGTGTTAGTTTGCGTTCCCCCTTCATCTTACCCTACGCTTGAATCTCGGGACGAGATTCTTGTTTAGTGGGGGTGAGCTGTCACGTCCCTAGTTCAGTTAATGCCAAGTGCTAGCATCTGGTGTTGCATCATGTTTAAATTCAAGGAATTTGAATTGGGGGAATTTTCCAAGCCTCACAAATTTTAAGAGAAGGGCAAAGAACCCTGGAAAATGCATTCAGTATTTCCAAAATGGCCTTAAATAATGTTGGCTATACTTTGGCAAAGGTTTTGCACCAAACCAAAAATAATGAACATTTTTGAGGAATATTTTGGGCACTAAATTTAAATCATTATTCTATTTGCATTTGGAATTATATTCATAATATATATAGAATATATTTTCAAATACCTTGGAACATTTTATGTGCTTTGGATTAGTCCATTCAGCAACATAGAAATACCCAGAGGATATTTGGCACTGTTTAGAATCTGTTTTGGAATTTAAACAGTGGCAAAGTTTAAGAACAAACAAACAAAACAGAAAACAAATAAGAAAATAAGGAGGAAAAGGTTTACCTGGACTTACCTTGAGCCCACCTAGCGCCCCACCTGGCCCAGCACTGTGGCTGAGGCCAGCCCAACTCCCCACCGTCTTCAACCTCTGCCAGTAGGCAGAGGCGTGTCGCCCGCGCACGCACCTGAGGTTTCCACCTCCTGCTTCGTGCTGGCGGCCTCCCCTTTGATTCTGTCCGCGCCTGGAGACGCCTAGCACCCCCTGCATCTTTCCCCCCTCTCTGGTTCCTCCCTCTCCCCCAGCGCTCGCGCCCGCAGCCACCCAAGCAAGCCCGTCGCCGCCGTTCACCGCCACCGCAGCCACTGCGCACGCCTCGCCTCACAGTCCGGCTCGCTAGCTCCGCCCCGACACCGTGGATCCACACGGCAAAATACGCGATCGCAGGAGGCCCGCAACACCGTCACCACCGTCATCTTCAACCTCAGGCGCCGCCGATCGCCCTCGCCGATTCGTCGTCCTCAACACGCCCCCGGCTACCCCGAGCATCACTTCGTGATCTACGTGAGCACCGTCGTCTTTCCCCTCTCTTTTCGCTATCGAACGCGTCGCCTAGCCGTGTTTTTCCACGGAGTCGAAAGCTTCTGCCCGCCGGCCATGTCACTGCCGTCGCTGCAGCCGCTCAGGCTCGAAGCCGAGCGCGTTTCCGTGCTCAGTACAGCTCCAGGAGCACCTAGAAGCCACCCGTTGCTCCTGCCGTGCACCATAGCGAAGTTTGCATCATCGCCCAAACTCCGGCTACCACCGCGAGCTTGCCTTCGGCGAGCTCGGGCCACCTCAGCCCCTGCCGTTTGCACAGATGGATGCGGGCGAGTCCCAGCTCCGCGTAGATGCCCTCCGCCGGCCATTTGGTCACCAGAGGAGGAATCCCGAGCCCCTCCGCCGTCTCCGTCCTTGCCAGCGACGAGCCTCGGGTCAACTCCAGCGAGTTTGACCCGGGTTGACCCAGTTTGACTCCCCCAGAGCCACTAACATGCGGGCCCCGCCCGGCTAATTAAGTTAGGTTAGTATTAACTAAGCTATGTTAGTTTAGTTAGACACTGACACTAGGGACCCACCGGTCAGTTTGACCTGGGCCGCTCGTTGACCTGCTGACGTCACTAATACGTCATGCTGACGCAGTATTTGTTTCTGGGATTTTAATAAATCTTAAATGATTTATTAATTCCAGAAAATAGTATAAACTTCTAAAATTCATATAAATTCAACCGTAAGTCAGAATGAAATAATTTATATATGAAAAATTATCAAAAAAATCCAATCTATCCATCTGTACCATTTTCATGCATGTTCGAACAACTTATGACTACTGTTTAGGACAAATCATATAAATGGCATTTAAATATCCACATATGGAGTTTGAATTTGAATCTTGGATTCAAACCAACTTCATTTAATCTGGTTGCTAGTTGCATTAGCTCAAACCACAGCATTTTGCCATGTCACACTCATGCATCATATTGTTGCATTGCATTGATTGTGTTCTTTCTCTCTTGCCGGTGTTTGTCCCCTCTCAGTAGACGTGTTCCGACGATGAGATTGATGACACCGATGAAGAACTTTATTATCTTCAGAAGTGCCAGGCAAGCAAAACCCCCTTGTTCATTCCGATACAATCCTACTCTCTCTCTCCTGCTCTCTTTTACTGCATTAGGACAACAACGATTCATCTGTTACTTGCTGCGGTAGCTGAACCCCTTTATCCTCTGCATGACCTGTCATTGCCACAGTAAATAGATGAAACCCACTAGCATGAGTAGGAGTTGTTTGAGACGTGATGTGCCTACTCATTCATGCTTGTTTGTCCTGCCTGCTACTGCTTAGAGTTGAGTCAGGTCTGATTCATCGGGAATGAATCGGAGGTGTGTAAACATGTCCTACTGTGTGTGAGCTAAGTGTGTGAACACGATTTGGTAAAGGTAGCGGTGAGAGGCCATGTAGGAGTACATGGTGGGTTGTCTCATTGCAGCCGTCCTCAGGAACTGAGTTCTGTGTTTGTGATCCATGAACAGTTACTACCACACATTGGGCTCCGGGCGCTCCCAGCTCTCTCGACTTATTAATCAACCTGATCTCTGTCCAGGAGTTGCAACTAGTTTCTGGTGTTTGTAGGTAGTGTTAGTAGTCTACCAAGTGGCACCCGGTACAGGTGGGCTTGGGACAGACTAGGCACAGTGGCCCGGTGTACCAAGTGGCACCCGGATGGTGGGCTTGGGAACCCTGCACACATTGTTTGGGGCCGTGAGCGACACCCCGACCGGATCTCCTTGCGGATGGAACATGAATAGGCGATAAACCTGGACGAGAGACTTGTGTGGTTAGTCAGGTCGTGGCCGACACCCTCACTGGGCTTCCGCTTGAAGGTTGTCGAGTACATGTCGTGTAAACGGCGGTAAGGGGTGAGAGCGTGTGTGAAGAAGTACACCCCTGAAGGGTTAATATGATCTATTCGAATAGACGTGTCCGCGGTAAAGGACTTCTGGGTTGCCTGTACAGTTCATAGACAAGTGAAAGTGGATACTCTAAAATACGCAAGATAAGCGTGAGTGCTATGGATGGCGTTCTCGTAGGGAGACGGGAGCGGATCCATAGTGGTGTATTTGATATGGTGAATATGTGGACTCGTGTGCGCCACCTCAAAAGAGTTACTTGCAGTCGTAGTTCAGGTTAGCCACCGAGTCAAAGCTGGCTTGCTGCAGTTAAACCCCACCATCCCCTTTGTTGATAATGATGCATATGTAGTTAGTTCTGATGTAAGTCTTGTTGGGTACATTTGTACTCACGTTGCTTAATTTATGTTTTTGTAGAGAGACTTCAGTCTCGCTAGTAGTACCGCGTGGACTTCGACGTTTAGCTTGTTACCTCAGCGACGATCTTGTGTCCTCGGCAGGATCTGGTAGATAGTCAGGCTTCTCAGCCTTTTTCATTTGTAGTTGTCTGTACTCAGACATGTTAAGCTTCCGCTTGTGCTTTGACTTGTATGCTCTGAATGCTGGGTCGAGAGACCCATGTTTGTAATATCTCGCTCCTCAGAGCCTATTGAATAAAATACTTGAGTTGTAGAATCATGTTGTGATGCCATGTTGTATTTGCACATATCGAGCATATTGTGTGTATGTTATTGAAATGCTTGGTATGTGTGGGATCTGACTATCTAGTTGTTTATCCTTAGTAGCCTCTCTTACCGGGAAATGTCTCCTAGTGCTTCCACTGAGCCATGGTAGCTTGCTACTGCTCCGGAACACTTAGGCTGGCCGGCATGTGTCCTTCTTTGTTCCTGTGTCTGTCCCTTCGGGGAAATGTCACGCGATGAATACCGGAGTCCTGTTAGCCCGCTACAGCCCGGTTCACCGGAGTCCTGCTAGCCCAGTGCTACAACCTGGATCCACTCGCTGTTGACCGACACGTTCGATGCTGGGTCATGGATGCCTGTCCCTGTAAGTTTGTGCCACTTTGGGTTTACAACTAGCCATGTCAGCCCGGGCTCCTTATCATATGGATGCTAGCGACACTATCATATACGTGTGCCAAAAGGCGCAAATGGTCCCGGGCAAAGGTAAGGCGACACCCGTGGGAATACCGTGCGTGAGGCCGCAAAGTGATATGAGGTGTTACATGCTAGATCGATGTGGCATTGAGTCGGGGTCCTGACATGCAAGCTCAAAGCAATGTTGTATCTGCGCTCCAGACACAAGTCCATTCCCTAACAGAGACCCTTTGTGAAACAAGGAGAGACATTGTTCGATGTCGTCAAGATATGCATGGTTTTGAAACCAGACTATCAGACATTTGCTATGTTGTTCAGGAGCCTAGGGGAAATGAAGGCGAGGGTTATGGTGCTCCATCGGACAATACAGCATAAAAACATAACAGTTAGGTCAAATGAACTGAGCTTCTGAACTTCTGGTGGTGCATTTATCTGCTAGACTGTTAAGTTTTATGCCAACCTTCCTTTTGTTATATAGTTGTAATTTGTTTTGGTGCGATACAAAATTTATTCTTAACGTGCAGCCACCGGCTAAAGAAAACAGCAAGCCATTTTGGTATAGTGTAGGGTGTTCCCTATATTTGCACTGGTGGCGATGTTTGATGCCGAGTGGATGTAATCTGTGCAATCGCCTTAATAGCCTAGCATTAGTTTCGGCCTTATTTATTTCCTAGTCTTCTTTTTCCCTGGTTTGCTAGTGGCCGCAACTACCATGGGCCATATATGGGCCGTAGGATCCATGGGTCTCCTATGGGCCGTCGATAAATGGGCCTCCAACAGGGCCGTAGAATCAGCCGGCCTCGGGCCGTTGCATAAATGGGTCTACATGGGTCGTAAACGGGCGTAATTGGTATCGGCCCAGCACGGTAACGGGCCGTTAACAGGCCATAGGACATCAAAGGCTTAATTCTATCATAGGCATAACGGGTCGTTAATGGGCCATAATATAGGAGAGGCTGGAAACGGCGCAACGGGTTAACAGGCCAGAAACGGGCTGACTCTTGCCATGGGCCGAATTTGGCCCATTAGGGTAATAGGCCAGTAACGGGCTGACTCTTGCCATGGGCCGAATTTGGCCCATTAGGGGAACAGGCCAGAAACGGGCCGACTCTTGCCATGGGCCAAATTTGGCCCATTAGGGTAACAGGCCAGTAACGGGTCGACTCCTGCCATGGGCCAAATTTGGTCCATTAGGGGAACAGGCCAGTAATGGGCCAGAAGTAATCGAGGGCCGAAAAGGAGCCCAAGAACATATGGGTCGTCAATAGGCCGGAAGCTAACACGGGCTGGAAACGGACCATGTAAATCACGGGCCGTTAACGGGTACAAATAAAATTACTGTTCATTATGGGCTAGAGTCACCGTGGGCCTGTAAAGGGCGAAAAGTTACGAAGGCCTCATATGGCCCGAAAGACATCATGGGCCACACATGGGCCGAAAGTGAAATGGGCTGGTGTTATATTCGACGGCCCACATGACGTTGTTGGGCCGATTTCCTTCAGGGCCTAACGGGCCGTAAAATGGGCTATTTGCGAAGAGACCATTAACAGGCTTTTCATGGGCCAGCCCGTTAACTTTTGACCAAGTCAAATGGGCCGGCTTTGTAAGCTAAATGGGCCAGTGGTGGGCCGCGGCACGTGTCGACATATCATAGGCGCCTATCTGACCCACTGACGAGCTGACACGTATTTCGTCCGGCCAATAAGAATTTTACACATGGAAATTTCCCATTGGTCGGGGCTGTTAACGGGTTATCGGATCCAAAACCCGATCCGATAGCTTAATAGCGTTCCGTTACGGTGGATACCACGTGTCGGTCACCCTTGACGAAAGCACTTCTATGATGCGCGATTTATCCTCATGGAAGTGGACACTTCCGTGATGATAATTTTGGTAATGTCATGGAACACTTCTACGACAGCACGGGTATGACTATCTTGATTCTGTCATAAATTTGTCATGGATGTACATGCATGACAAAAAACGCGACCTACTGTGACAAACACGTATCATCACGGAAGTGTTTTTTTTGTAGTGGAGATGTTAATATTTTTTCTATAAAATTAGTCAAATTTTACAAAGTTTGACTTTGACCAAATCTTATATGCGGACTGAAAAGAAATAGAGGGAGTATTTAAATATGGATGGAGTGGAGTAGTGATATCTTTATCTTAGCCTCGTAGGGCTCTCCGAGCGCCTACGCTCGCCTCCCGGCCTCGCCCACCGGATCCCGCCATGGATAATCCCTTAGATCCCAGGATCTCGCGGGCTGCCCTCTCGCTGCGGCCCGCAGCACTGCCGCCTTTGAGCGAAACCCACATGTGTTTCAGAGGGGATCCATTGCCCTGGAATCACAGATCGATGGCGACGGAGGACATGCCAAGGATGTGTTTCAGGTGGTGGGCAGCAAGGGCAAATCGGATCGAGCAAGCGTCGCATCGATTGGAGACAAGTTCGAAGGAGCTGCGCCTGGCGAAGCACAAGGCGGATGCGCAAGTCGATCTCAGGGGAGAGATGCTGAGGGATGTCAACATCTGGCAGCAGCGTGATGTCTACTAACAACCTTCTTCTTGTAGCCGTTGTTGGGCCTGCAAGTGCACAGGTTTGTAGGACAGTAGCAAATTTCCCTCAAGTGGATGACCTAAGGTTTATCAATCCGTGGGAGGCGTAGGATGAAGATGTTCTCTCTCAAACAACCCTGCAACCAAATAACAAAGAGTCTCTTGTGTCCCCAACACACCCAATACAATGGTAAATTGTATAGGTGCACTAGTTCGGCAAAGAGATGGTGATACAAGTGCAATATGGATGATAGAAATAGATTTTTGTAATCTGAAAATATAAAAACAGTAAGGTAAGTAAAGATAAAAGTGAGCGTAAACGGTATTGCAATGGTAGGAAACAAGGCATAGGGTTCATACTTTCACTAGTGCAAGTTCTCTCAACAATAATAACATAGATAGATCATATAATAATCCCTCAACATGCAACAAAGATTCACTCCAAAGCCACTAATAGTGGAGAACAAACGAAGAGATTATGGTAAGGTACGAAACCACCTCAAAGTTATTCTTTTGGATCGATCTATTCAAGAGTTCGTACTATAATAACACCTTAAGACACAAATCAACCAAAACCCTAATGTCACCTAGATACTCCATTGTCACCTCAAGTATCCGTGGGCATGATTATACGATATGCATCACACAATCTCAGATCCATCTATCCAACCAACACAAAGTACTTCAAAGAGTGCCCCAAAGTTTCTATCGGAGAGTCAAGACGAAAACGTGTGTCAACCCCTATGCATAGGTTCATGGGCGGAACCTGCAAGTTGATCACCAAAACATACATCAAGTGGATCACATGATACCCCATTGTCACCACAGATAAGCACGACAGGACATACATCAAGTGTTCTCAAATCCTTAAACACTCAATCCGATAAGATAACTTCAAAGGGTAAACTCAATCCATTACAAGAGAGTAGAGGGGGAGAAACATCATAAGATCCAAATATAATAGCAAAGCTCGCGATACATCAAGATTGTGCGAAGTCAAGAACACGAGAGAGAGAGAGAGAGAGAGAGAGAGAGATCAAACACATAGCTACTGGTACATACCCTCAGCCCCGAGGGTGAACTACCCCCTCCTCGTCATGGAGAGCGCCGGGATGATGAAGATGGCCACCGATGATGGGTTCCCCCTCCGGTAGGGTGCCAGAACGGGCTCCCGAGAGGTTTGTGGCGGAGGAACTCCCGATCTATCTTCGTCTTCGATGTTTTTAGGGTATGTGGACTTATATAGGCGAAAGAAGTCGGTCGAGGGAGCCTCGAGGGGCCCAGGAGACAGGGGGCGCGCCCAGGGGGTGGGCGCGCCCTCCTATCTCCTGGCTTCCTCGAACCTTCCCTGGCTTGAAATCCAAGTCTCCTGGATCATATTCTTTCCAAAAATCATGCTCCCGAAGGTTTCATTCCGTTTGGACTCGATATTCCTTTTCTACGAAACACTGAAATAGGCAAGAAAACAACAATATGGGTTGGGCCTCCGGTTAGTAGGTTAGTCCCAAAAGTAATATAGAAGTGTATAATAAAGCCCATAAACATTCAAAACATATAATAATATAGCATGAATGCTTCATAAATTATAGATACGTTGGAGACGTATCAGCATCACCAAGCTTAATTCCTGCTCGTCCTCGAGTAGGTAAATGATAAAAGAAAGAATTTATGAAGTGTGAATGCTAGCAGGTGCACAAATTTGATCAATGATAATTTCAATCACCTTTTCTAGCATGATTATATGTCATAACAGTAGTTCATCTCATAAAACTTCTCACGAACAAGTAACAAGCAATTCACATGTTAAAGCATAGACCATAAACTTTCTTGAAAACTAGCAAACTTCATTCTCAGTCATCAAACAATTACAATTCATCTTATTTTCAGGAAGGGTCTATGTCAGAGCCTTGATTTAGCAAACTTCACATACTCAACTATCATATAGTCTTCCACAATTGCTAACACTCACGCAATACTAATGGTTATGGAGTTTTAATCGGACATTGAGGAAGATAGGGGCTTATAGTGTTGCCTCCCAACGTATTCACCTTTGGGTGATGTCAACAATAATAGTTCATGCTAACTTACATCCAATTGGATATATATATCAGAGTCTTTCCAACACGAGGTGCTTGCCAAAGGATAAAATGAAAAAAAAAGGAAAGGTGAAGATCACCTTGACTCTTGCATAAAGTAAAGGACATAAAGTAAAAGATAGGCCCTTCGCAGAGGGAAGTATAGGTTGTCATGCGCTTTTATGGTTGGATGCACAAAATCTTAATGCAAAAGAACGCCACTTTATATTGCCACTTGTATATGGACCTTTATTATGCAGTCCGTCGCTTTTATTGCTTCCATAACAAGATCGTATAAAGCTTATTTTCTTCACACTAATAGATCATACATATTTAGAGAGCAATTTTTATTGCTTGCACCGATGACAATTTACTTGAAGGATCTTACTCAATCCATAGGTAGGTATGGTTGACTCTTATGGCAAACTGGGTTTAAGGATATTTGGAAGCACGAGTAGTATCTCTACTTGGTGCAAGGAATTTGGCTAGCATGAGGGGGAAAGGCAAGCTCAACATGTTTGAATGATCCATAACAATATACTTTAACTGAGATGTGAGAAAACATAACCCATTATGTTGTCTTCCTTGTCCAACATCAACTCTTTAGCATGACATACTTAATGAGTGCTCACAATTATAAAAGATGTCTAGGATAGTATATTTATATGTGAAATCTCTCTTCCTTCAATATTCTTTCATGAATTGTTCAAATGACCAATACAATGCTTGCTAACCTTCAATAAATTTACAACCTCTACTTCTTAGATGTGAAGTCATTACTCCCCATGGGATAAGCAAATGAGACATATATAATTTCAGATTTATGACATTCAACTCATTCAACCATTTACTCATAGGATATAAGTGAAGCACACGAGTAAATGACAAACTACTCCTAAAAGATATAAGTGAAGATCAATGAGTAGCTAAATAATTATGTAACTATGTGAAGACTCTCTCTCATTAAAGAATTTCAGATCTTGGTATTGTATTCAAACAGCAAGAAAAACAAAATAAAATGACATTGCAAGGATAGCACAACTCATGTGAAGAAGCAAAAACTTAGGTTCAACCGATACTAACCGATAGTTGTTAAAGAAGAAAGGTGGGATACCTAACGGGGCATCCCCAAGCTTAGATGCTTGAGACTTCTTGAAATATAATCTTGGGGTTCCTTGGGCATCCCCAAGCTTGAGCTTTTGTGTCTCCTTAATTCCTCTCATATCATGGTTTCTCTTTTTATTAAAAAGCTTCATCCACACCAAACTCAACAAGAACTCGTGAGATAGGTTAGTATAAACCAATGCAAAACCTTATCATTTTCTACTGCAACAAATCACTAAAATTATTATTCAACATTGCATAATAAATGCCTCTGCATATTTAATACTCCTATCCTCAAATAGAATCATTAAACAAGCAAGCATATGCAAACAATGCAAACATAATAGCAATCTGCCAAAACAGTACAGTCTGTAAAGAGTGCAAGAGTATTAATACTTTCCTAACTCCAAAAGTTATGAGAAAACTACTACGCTGTAGAAGATTTATCAGAGCTCATTATTAAAAAAAAATTAACATTATATCATGCTCTGACTTTTCTAGGGAATTTTTGCAACAGCGGTAAACTTTCTGTTTTCAAACAGCAACATGTATACTAGCAAAACAAGCATGGCAAAGGCTATCCTTGACATTTTTATTGAAACTAAAGATGCTAAACATTATTCAAAATAACAGTAAGCAAATACTAACAAAAGAAAATGACTCTCCAAGCAAAACACATATCATGTGGTGAATAAAAATATAGCTCCAAGTAAGGTTACCGATGGACGAAGACGAAAGAGGGGATGCCTTCCGGGGCATCCCCAAGCTTAGGCTCTTGGTTGTCCTTGAATACTACCTTGGGATGCCTTGGGCATCCCCAAGCTTAGGTTATTGCCACTCCTTATTCCATAGTCCATCGAGTCTTTACCCAAAATTTGAAAACTTCACAACACAAAACTCAACAAAAAACTCGTAAGCTCTGTTAGTATAAGAAAATAAAACAACCACTTAGGTACTGTAATGAACTCATTCTAAATTCATATTGATGTAATATCTACTGTATTCCAACTTATCTATGGTTCATACCCTCCGATACTACTCATAGATTCATCAAAAGAAGCAAACAACACATAGAAAACAGAATCTTCAAAAACAGAACAGTCTGTAGTAATCTGTATCAAACGTATATTTCTGGAACTCCAAAAATACTACCAAATTAGGAAGTCCTAAGAAATTCGTGTACCAATCCAGAGCAAAAAGAATCAAATCAAGATCACGTTTATGTGAATTAACAAAACTAATTTACTGGGTGCAAAAGTTTTTGATTTTCAGCAGGATCAACACAACTATCACCGTAAGCTATCCTAAAGGTCTTACTTGGCACTTTATTGAAACAAAAGCTATAAAACATGATTACTACAGTAGCATAATCATGTGGACACACAAAAACAGTAAGGGTAAATATTGGGTTGTCTCCCAACAAGCACTTTTCTTTAATGCCTTTCTACCTAGGCATGATGATGGAAATGATGCTCACATAAAAGATAAGAATTGAAACGTAACGGGAGAATGATAAAGCACATGACTAGCAAATTTAAGCCTAAACCACTTCCTATGCATAGGGATTTTGTGAGCAAAAAATTTATGGGAGCAACAATCAACTAGCATAGGAAGGCAAAACAAGCATAAGTTCAAAACTTGAAGCACATAGAGAGGAAACTTGACATTATTGCAATTCCTACAAGCATATGTTCCTCCCTCATAATAATTTTTAGTAGCATCATGAATGAATTCAACAATATAACCAGCACCTAAAGCATTCTTTTCATGATCTACTAGCATAGAAAATTTACTACTCTCCACATAAGCAAATTTCTTCTCATGAATAGTAGTGGGAGCAAACTCAACAAAATAGTTATCATGTGAGGCATAATCCAATTGAAAACCAAAATCATGATGACAAGTTTCATGGTTATCATTATTCTTACTAGCATACAAGTCATCACAATAATCATCATAGATAGCAACTTTTTTCTCGTAATCAATTGGAACCTCTTCCGAAATAGTGGATTCATCACTAAATAAAGTCATGACCTCTCCAAATCCACTTTCATAATTATCACAATAATATTCAACATCCTCCAAAATAATGGGATCATTACTTCCTAAAGTTGACACTCTTCCAAACCCACTTTCATCAATATAATCATCATAAATAGGAGGCATGCTTTCATCATAATAAATATTCTCATCAAAACTTGGGGGAATAAACATATCATCTTCATCAAACATAGCATCCCCAAGCTTGTGGCTTTGCATATCATTAGCATCATGGGTATTCAAACAATTCATACTAACAACATTGCAATCATGCTCATCATTCACATATTTCATGCCAAGCATTCTATGTAATTCTTCTTCCAGCACTTGAGCACAATTTTCCTTTTCATCATACTCATGAAAGATATTAAAAAGATGAAGCGTATGAAACAAACTCAATTCCATTTTTTTGTAATTTTCTTTTATAAACTAAACTAGTGATAAAACAAGAAACAAAAAGATTTGATTGCAAGATCTAAAGATATACCTTCAAGCACTCACCTCCCCGGCAAAGGCGCCAGAAAAGAGCTTGATGTCTACTACACAACCTTCTTCTTGTAGACGTTGTTGGGCCTGCAAGTGCACAGGTTTGTAGGACAGTAGCAAATTTCCCTCAAGTGGATGACCTAAGGTTTATCAATACGTGGGAGGCGTAGGATGAAGATGGTCTCTCTCAAACAACCCTGCAACCAAATAACAAAGAGTCTCTTGTGTCCCCGACACACCCAATACAATGGTAAGTTGTATAGGTGCGCTAGTTTGGCGAAGAGATGGTGATACAAGTGCAATATGGATGATAGATAAAGGTTTTTGTAATCTGAAAATATAAAAACAGTAAGGTAACTAATGATAAAAGTGAGCTTAAACGGTATTGCAATGGTAAGAAACAAGGCATAGGGTTCATACTTTCACTAGTGCAAGTTCTCTCAACAATAATAACATAGATAGATCATATAACAATCCCTCAACACGCAACAAAGAGTCACTCCAAAGCCACTAATAGTGGAGAACAAACAAAGAGATTATGGTAGGGTACGAAACCACCTCAAAGTTATTCTTTCGGATCGATCTATGCAAGAGTTCGTACTAGAATAACACCTTAAGACACAAATCAACCAAAACCCTAATGTCACCTAGATACTCCATTGTCACCTCAAGTATCCATGGGCATGATTATACGATATGCATCACACAATCTCAGATTCATCTATCCAACCAACACAAAGTACTTCAAAGAGTGCCCCAAAGTTTCTACCGGAGAATCAAGACGAAAACGTGTGTCAACCCCTATGCGTAGGTTCATGGGCGGAACCCGCAAGTTGGTCACCAAAACATACATCAAGTGGATCACGTGATATCCCATTGTCACCACAGATAAGCACGACAAGACATACATCAAGTGTTCTCAATTCCTTAAAGACTCAATCCGATAAGATAACTTCAAAGGGAAAACTCAATCCATTACAAGAGAGTAGAGGGGGAGAAACATCATAAGATCCAACTATAATAGCAAAGCTCGCGATACATCAAGATCGTGTGAAGTCAAGAACACGAGAGAGAGAGATCAAACACATAGCTACTGGTACATACCCTCAGCCCCGAGGGTGAACTGCTCCCCCCTTGTCATGGAGAGCGCCGGGATGATGAAGATGGCCACCGGTGATGGGTTCCCCCACCGGCAGGGTGCCGGAACGGGCTCCCGAGAGGTTTTTGGTGGCTACAGAGGCTTGCGGCGCCGGAACTCCTGATCTATCTTCGTCTTCGATGTTTTTAGGGTACGTGGACTTATATAGGCGAAAGAAGTCGGTCGGGGGAGCCTCGAGGGGCCCAGGAGACAGGGGCGCGCCCAGGGGGTGGGCGCGCCCTCCTATCTCCTGGCTTCCTTGAACCTTCCTTGGCTTGAACTCCAAGTCTCTCGGATCATATCCTTTCCAAAAATCATGCTCCCGAAGGTTTCATTCCGTTTAGACTCCATTTGATATTCTTTTTCTTCGAAACACTGAAATAGGCAAGAAAACAGCAATATGGGCTGGGCCTCCGGTTAGTAGGTTAGTCCCAAAAGTAATATAAAAGTGTATAATAAAGCACATAAGCATTCGAAAAAGATAATAATATAGCATGAATGCTTCATAAATTATAGATATGTTGGAGACGTATCATGGCGCGTTGATTTTGAGCTGGGGCTAATGGCAGAGATCATATTCACGGAGTCGACTGCGGAGGAAAGAACGCGCAGGCTTGCGGAATGGCATGAGCAGCTGGTGCAACTGTTCAAATGGGCGGTAGGAGAAGCCAAATCCCGGGACCAGCTGCGGCGACGCCGCTAGGCATGCATCGTAGGCAAGGTGAGCTGCCCTCCTTCCCCGCCAGCGATGCAGTGACCTACTCGGTTGCTGCTGCTGTGAACTTGCAACGCCATGTCGGTTTGCAACCTACAATCACTCCATCTATATGTATTGTATTGCTATGAAAATACTTGGTCATTTGGAAAAAGATGGTAATTGATTTATCACTAGTTTTTGAATGCTTGGTCGTGACAATCACCCGAAGCCACAACCAGAAGTCTCCATCGCGTAATACTTACGGTTGGTCGCACCAACAGACGGTCGGTCGGACCCGCGTCTCACCGAAGGGACACGCATCTGCTTGGTCTGACATGTACGGCCAGTTACATCACTGACTTGTGCGGCCACATTTGAGCAGTAGTACTTGAAATTTATGTTCCACTAAACATATCGGGAGCCATTTCGGGCCTCAAAACCAAAACCAGCAATTAATCTTTAGCTTGTTCCCATCACATTCCAAAGTAGTACTACCATGCTATAATTAAGTGCAAACCTGCTCACACCTTACTACCTCCGTCCTGGTTTATTAGTCATCTTTCTAATTTATGCTAATTGTTTACCAATGATTTAACTGATGAAATGTTAGTGCATGTTAATAAAATTATATCGTTGGATTCATTTTTGAACATAATTTTTAATGATATAATTTTTTATGGCATGCATGATTATTTTGTTCGTTAAATTTATGGTCAAACTTTGGCACAGATTACAATGGACACAGGTAGTAGTATGTATCAAACTTGAACGTGTTCCCACTATGCAGGTTTTCTCTACTACTATAGTACACCAATTTTCAAATTTGGATTGGCCAACCAGAGTGATGCCGAAGCATTTGTTAGCCGTTGATTTCTTCAACAGAATGAATCACTGCCATTTATCAATCTTGAACCGAACTTATCCAACGGCCATGGTTCGTGGGATTCGCTCCCCACGGTGGCGCGCCAAAATGAGGTCAGGGATCTTTCTGGAGTTCAGCGGCCATGTGACCAACCTGACACAAAGTAACTTTCACGTGAGGAGCTGCTAGACTACAAAGTTCATGCTCGGAACTTTCTAGAGTTAAACGCATGCCAGTTCACATGAGGAGCTTCTAGCCTACAAAATTCATGCTCGAGAATTTGCACGTGAGGAGCTAGCTTTATGTTGCGAACAAGTGTAGTACTCCAGTGTAGAATAGAAGTCTAAACAAGTGTGCGCGTAGAGCCTAGCAGCCTATATTACTGCGGTAGCAATTAGCCCCTCGCATGCAAGAGTACTGTTGAATGCACACACGTAAGTATTTTTTATTTTTCTCAAATGAATTAGTACACTGCAGAAAACTTGTACGGATGGCAATATTGCTGTTTGTTGAGAGAAATATTTAAACAACCAGTAGAAAATTAAGACTTATATTTTAATTTATTTTCTTAATGGGATGTTAAGTTATTTAAAGCTTTGTGCGGTCGACAACGCACAAAAGAAATAGATTTTGTAAGGAAACGCCTATGGTTTGGAAAAGTAAATTATAACATCAAACTAATTTTATCTATAATTCAAATTCGAATATGAAAAAAATTAAAATATTTCACAAAGGCGTCAATAACATTTCTTTTGGAATAAAATCATATATTATTTCTATGCATGCTTCATATACTAGATTTTATACAAATTGTAAGAAACAATTCACGAGTTCTCAACACGATAATTTTATTATAACATAACATATTTACTTTTAAGAAATGATTTAGCATTGTGATCACACATAATAATTTAACGTGCAAAGCACGTACAAATTACTAGTAGTACTAGTGCTAGTACTAGGTTATAAAAAGGGGAACTACCTAGCCGAAAATTACTCTACCTTCCTCCTCATAATTGAGTCTTTCTTGTTCGTCCGTCTTTGCCATGGCCGGTGTGCAGAGCTCTAGGTCGAGTACTACTCGTAAAAAGGCAGCGACCTCGAAAGATCTCTCACGGGAAGGCGAGGGCTCCCAGGAGCGCCCTAGCCACGGAGGCGAAGATGCCGAGCTGGCGGCGCTGGAGTCGTTATCCCTCGATGACATGCCCGATCGGCTCAATAACCAGAAGGAGTTCATCGACGGCTTGGTGGAGCTGCTGAAGGAGAGCCTCGACGACATGCCTGCTGAGCTCAATGAGCAGGGGGAGTTGACCGCCGGCTTGGTGATGCTGCCGAAGAAGAGCATTGCCTCGAATAAGAAGGCGGCCGATGAAATCCTACAACTACAGGAGGACAATGCGAAGCTCCGCCACGAGCTCGATGGATTGCGCCATGGAGCAAAACTAACAAGATGAAATTAAAGAAAACAGGTGGTACATATAGAGAGCGCTCATCGCCAAATTATGCATATAGTACTATTAAAAAAACTAGTACGTGCTTAGATGGGGTGCTAAATTCTATTAAAGAAATTAGCATACCTATTTAATTCTTGGGCTTTTATTATTTATGCCACTAGTTGTGTCTCACTACTCAGTTTTGCCATTAGAAGTTGCAACTACTCAAAAATGCCATCGATCCGTGAGATGCTTGCTCAAAAAATGCAATTAGATATCTCAAAAATGCCATCGTTTCGTTAGATGTTTGCTCAAAATTCCATTAGACATTGTTATTTTCACGTCAAACCCATTGACCACGTTATATGACAAAAATAAGCCTAGACCCACATGTCGATTCTCTCTATCTCACAATGATAAGTGTGGCCCCGCTTGTCAGGAGTAACCAAGCGAATAATTTTACAGGAAAATAAGAATGTTGTTGGGATCAAGTAGGCCCCCCACTTTATTGTACTGTAGTGAGATAGAGGAAGAGCTGGCATGTTGGTCCATAGGTATTTATGTCATTATAACATGGCAAAAGAGATTTGAGTCACAATAATGGTGTCTAGCATAACACACCCCTCAAATAAAACTAAGCACCCTAAAATTCTTTGACAACTAAACTGCTGGCTATATGATGTTGGCCATATATATTGTACATATATAATGTGAAGAAACGAGTGGTAGTACTACCAACTACAAGATTAACTATAAGAAATACTAGTATGTACGTACTGAAGAGTTAAAGTAACAAGAATGAACATAACATAGTTCTGTTGGGGGCTCAACACAACACACCCCTCAAATAAAATGAAGCACCCTGAAATTAAACTAAGAAACTAATCCGGTAGACAATGCATTACAACCACCATGAGCAACGACACTGCCACCTTAATCGGACTCCTCATCCACGTGCTCGACTTTGTCCTTGTCCCTCTTCCTCTTGGCCGATAATTCTGTTCTTGAACCGCACACTTGCCTCTCGCTCTTCATCCAACCCTTGTAGATATTGAAACAAAGGTAGGCATCCATTGCAGTGTAGTGGATGTAGTCTATATCTAGTACATTCCACTGCCATGCATGACAATGAAACTTGGGCGGAGGTTTCTTCAGTTTACCGTACAAAGGATGAACCATGGCTCCTGCCAGGGTCAACATTGAAGGCTGACGGGAGGACACCAGCCCATTCCTCTAGAGATCGAAGGGCTCACCTACAACGAGGCCTATCCGACCCAGGACTTCTTTTTCGTTCGTAAAGTCTACAGAAACAAATTTTACTTTGCTACCCCTGAGGAAGTTCTTAAATTCCTCGCACTCAACATCGGCATGGCATATGTGGTAGACCAAGCACAAGTTATGCACGCAAACCTGGATCACAGCGGGCTTCTTATTCTCTTCCTCCTTTAGATTCTTCTCTTTGTCCAGGACTGTGGTGTACTCAACATCTAGCCCAACGACCCACTCTGCCTTTGAGTTTTCGAACATGCGTCTGAAGCAAGCAAGGCATCCTTTCACCTTCACGGAAGAACGGGTGTAGTTGACGTCGAACTCATTGCTAGTGATGGTTGTAACCTTGTACTCACCGCCGATCATGGAGATTTGGGAGGCCATGGATTTGGGAGGAGGGTTAGGATCAGTGGAACTGCTGTAATGTGAAAGGACGGGACGACTTGGAGCGAACTGCCGTAATGTTAAAGGACGGCCGGGGACGAGTAGGAGCGAACTGCTAGCGGTTTCCCGATTGTAAAAATGTTGAGTGGGTCATGCGAACGGTAGGGCTTTCCATGCTCCCATGATACAGGCTTCCGAGGGCCCTTGAATCTGAGATCGAATGGTTGCATGGCGTGATTCTAGACCTATGGGTGAATAACCTATCCTGGAGGGTTATTCTTCAAATTTTCAGCAACTTAGCATGCGACCGTTCGATCTCAGATCCAAGGGTTGTCAGCAGCCCGTATCATGGTCGTTTCTACCACGAACGTCGCCTCGCTCGCTCGGTCGCGCCCTTGGAGATTTCGGACGGCTATAAATGAGCATTTTTTTCCTACTTTGCATGCATGAAACTACTTCCTCCGTCCAGGTGCGTTAGGCTATCTGATGTTGGCATGTCATACATAGTTATCACTTAGTCGCTCATACAACAAGGTTAGTTGTAAGGTTGGCTATAATAGTATTTTTTTTACTTCTCTCTATCTATTTCTTCGTACTCCCTCCGTTTCAGTTTACAAGTCCTGCGACTATACCTAGATTGTTAATTTTATCACCGTAATATAAACTATATAACACAAAAATTATACCGTTTAAAAATAGAACATCTGAAGTTTATAATGGTATGATTTTTGTAATACTGTATATGACTTATATTAGGTTGGTCAAATTGATGACCTAGGGGTACGCACACGCCTTGTAAACTGAGAGAAAGAGAGAGTAGTATTTATTGTGTTTGCCAAAAGGAGTATACAGTACTTCGCACATGTATACTATGGAGGTGGTCAGGAATGGGGAGACTCAAGCCGGTCGTAGCGCCGTAGTTAAAATGATAATAACAAGTCAAATCATAGGGCCCCACCTGTCCAGCAGTAACTCGCCATCAAATCACACAGCCATACGTTTGCAGCAGCTTACTCCCTCATCTTCTCGCCTCTCTATCGAACCGACTGGGTGGAACTGCCCCGCCTACCGTACGGGAAAAGCCCCGCCCTCGACTTTTATAATTTTGTATCCATGGAATGCACCATCAATCAAAGCCTCAAGAAAACGGCGTTACACATGTATACAACACGCCCATTGTGTCCGTGTTGCACCCTAGACGGTCGGTTCGTCTGGCACGCTGCTCTCTGATAACATAATTTTATATCCATGCTATACGTTGCAAAAATAATATAATTTGAAAGTACATTCAGATATAAACCAAATGATACAATTTTTTGTGACATGCATTCACATTTTGCTTCAAATATAGTATGTGGTCAAACTTTGACCCAAAATACGCAAAACAAAAAAATACTTCCAAGACCAGCACCGTTCCTCTCCTCTTACACCACCGCCGCTCCTCTCCTGTTCCAATCTAAATCCAGCGCCGCTCCTCTCCTCTTCCATTTCAAAACCATCGCCCCTCCTCTCTTGTTCCAATCCAAAACCAGCACTGCTCATCTCCCGTTCTAATCCAAAACCAGCACAGCTCCTCTCCTATTCCATTCAAAAACCACCGCCGGGGAGTGAAGGTATTTGGAGAAGTAGATCGATGGAGGAGTACAACCGATACATGAGGATCGCAGACGGCGACCCTGTGAAGCTAGCTCGGATGTTGGAGATACAGTCTTGGTTTGACAACAAGGACCAACTAGCGGCAGCAACGACATCCATGGCCAAATATCTGCAACAGAGCGAAAAGGCAGCAATACTCCCAAAGGGAGTCGCGCGGGAGTACATAGAGCTGCTCCTCTGGGCCATGGAGCAAACAGATTCACCGAATCTGATCGTGAGGCAACGGTGGTGGGAGTATCGATCCAAGATGGAGCATCCACCAGAGATTGAAGGATCGAGCATCTACAAGGTGTTGTTTGTGAGGGTACCATGCCAGAGCGAGTTGGTGGAGTCTTCGTCGACCAAACCCAACTTCAAGAGGAAAAAAGCAGTTGGCCCAACGACGCTTCCCCGCCATCCTCTCCCTCGCCATTCACATTGTCTCACGGGGCGACTGTCTGCCGTTGAGGAATAGGAGGGGACTGCCCCCCCCCCCCAACCCAAAAGTCGGGCAGGTTGTGAATTGTCAGGAGAAGCTTAGGGTTGTCAGTATTTGCAGGTTGTGAATTCAGTTTTGTGCTGTGTATTTTGAGAGTACTTTCAGATATGAATGTCTTTTGAATTTCAGATTTGTAGTATTGAGCATATGAAATATTTTATGAATTCTAGAGATCTATTTTTAGCACTTAAAAAATGTAGTTTCATATAAAAGTGCAGACAATGTGATTCTCAGAGAAGAAACTGCAAGTCTCAGTTTCATATAAGAAACTGCTAGTTTCAGAGGCAGAGCATTTATATTAACATGCCATTTTCAAACAGCGATAAAATCATGTTGGAAGTTTTCTTCATGGTAGAAAATAGAACTACCAGTCAGTTAACATCATGCTGATCAACATTCGTGCATAGCACATCTTCATATGTGTTGGTGCAACAGACCCAGGGCCTATTGACCTGACTATGCACAGGCACAAGATCAAGATTGGAGCACCAGAGCAAGAGACCAACAGACTCTAAGAACCAACTAAACATATCAGGAGGGACCAAGACTAAGGTAGAAGAACCATATATTATTAAGAGAGAGGCCTCCTTTGCCGGGCAGGCGAGCCCGGCAAGGGGTGAGGCCACCCCCAGAAGGAAATGACCAAGGCATCCCGGCAGGGCCTGCCGGGGCTCATGGAGACCAAATCACCTCACTGACTACTCCACCACGACCCATGTCGTCGATAAGTGCAGTGTCAAGACGCAGGATGATTAAGTGGCAGCCATTCGCCACAGCGGCCACTTCCTACCAAGGAAACCCACAGATGACACCCGTCCAGCGACATGTCAAGCGAGCAGGCGTG
Source organism: Triticum dicoccoides (assembly GCF_002162155.2). Lineage (NCBI taxonomy): Eukaryota > Viridiplantae > Streptophyta > Magnoliopsida > Poales > Poaceae > Triticum > Triticum dicoccoides. The sequence continues at coordinate 20,148,849 of NC_041383.1, forward strand.
GAGCTGGCAAATTAGCCCGGCAACCCTTTGTCGGGTGGTAGGTGCGACATATGCCAACGGATGGCTTATCATTTTGGGAGCCAGTAAGACATCACCGGTGCCTGGATACGGGATGAGGCAAAGACATGCACGCCGGCGGATCTTACCCAGGTTGGGGGCTCTCCATGGAGATAATACCCCTACTCCTGCTTTGCAGGGTCTCCGCATGATCACTAGATCGATAAGAAGCTACAAGAGGCTCCTTGAGTTGTTCGCTGGGAGGAGGAAGAAGGGCAAGGCTAGCTCTCTTCTCTTCCTATGGTGGTGTCTAAAACTCTATGAGATCCACCCTTTGCATGGGTGTCCCGGGGGGTTTATATAGGCCTACCCCTCGGGGGTACAATGGTAATCCGGCTGGGCGTGGATCCAGGCTGTCAGCGTCTATAACCGCCGGCTTCTCCGCCGGCTACTAGGGACCGCTGACTGGTGGGTCCCTCCGGCTGCCGGCCCATCGGTCGACAGGACGGCCCCACCGCTTGGGGGTCTTGTCGGGGGCAGGTTACTGTTGCCTCGCCTCGGATGACGAGGGCTTTGTCGAGGTAAGCATGGCTATAGTGGCGCCGCCTTGTGGGCTCTTACTATAGCCTTACCTCGTCTTGTCTCCTTAATGGTGCGCACGCCCCGAGGAGGGGAGCAAGCTGGCTATAGCAAGCCGGCCCGGCCTCAGGCTGCCTGGGGGAAGCCAGGACGCCTACGGGCGTCTCTCTGACCGAAGGGGCCCGCCGCCTACGGGCCATACTGGCAACCCGTTGTGGAGGGTGTCATGATTTGCATGGCAACAGTGCCACGCCGGACGGGAGATGGCCGCCCCATACGGCGTACTGTAGCCATGCGTGTTCTGGGATTCGGGGGTGGCAGGGTCCACTGTAGCCACGCCCCGTCCCATCATCGTTATGGGGGTGCAGGCTTTTTAGGGTACGGCCCATGGCCGCCTGCCAGGGGCCGGCTTCTTGGAGTCGATCTTCTTGGGCCGGCTTCTTGGAGTCGGCCTTTCCGCAGCCGGCTTCTTGGAGTCGACTCTATTGTGGCGTCTTCCAAGAGAGTTTATGGCCGGGCTGCCTTCCAGTAGCCGGCTTGTGTCTTGGGCGCTTCAAGGCTCGGTTAGCCCATTGTTTTTTCTAAGGGCCAAAGGGAGCCGACTAGGCTACCCGTGGTCATTTACTCTGACAGTAGTCCCCGAAGCTGGTTGGGCTTCACGGCTGAAGGGGGAATCGAGAAGCTCGGCCAGCTTCCTATCCCGAAGAGCTGGCAGCTAGGAGCCGGCTTCTCTTGTGCGTGCCTTCTTGGCGAAGTCTCCTTGAAATCCGAAGGTAGGAACCAGCTGGCGCGCTAGCCAGGCGGCAGGCCGACCGCCCGCCAACCGCACGCCATGCGGCACCCTTCGGCTGGAAGGGCCTGCCAGCCCACGCGCGTGACGGGACGCTGCTGCAGGCTAGGGCCCGCCACTTCCACTCCTTGGCCCACGCGCGGATCTTCTACGGCCCGAACCGTCCGCACGTCTTCCGGCGGCAGTTCCCACTCGTCATAATGGCGCGATAATCGCGG
>NC_041383.1:20150713-20179938 GCF_002162155.2 Triticum dicoccoides
TTTCTTCTTCCTAGCACGCCGCAAACTCGCCGCTGCTGCGCCGCACGCTCTCCGTCGCCCCAGCGTCGTCATGGCTCCGACGTCGAGCTCCTGGGATGGCTCCAACGTCCGCGACGACCACATCGATTTTCTCCGCAAGACGCGGCGGTTGTCGGGCGAAGATCTTGTGCAGTCCGTCTTAAGTTGGCGAGGGAAGTTTCACCAGCGCCGGAGGAGGGCGAGCGAGTGATCTTCTACTCGCATTGCCTGCGCGGCGTCGGCCTTCCCGCGAGTGGCTTCTTCTGTGCGTTTCTTGACTTCTATCATCTTCAGCCGCACCACCTCACCCCCAACATGGTGGTGCTGCTGTCGGCCTTCGTCACTTTGTGCGAAGGTTTCCTCGGCGTCCTCCCCATCATCGAGCTCTAGGGGGAGTTTTTCCAATCCAAGCTCGGCACGGTCGTCGCAGGCGTGCCGGCTCCGTGCAGTGCCTTCATCGCCATTCGGAGGTCCACCGCCGACAACCCGTTCCCTCCTATCGCGCCAATCCAGTCGGTGAAGCTCTGGAAAAAGTCTTATTTTTACGTGAAGAACGTCGCCCCGAATAGTGACTACGTCAACTTGCCGGCTTACGTAGCCGGCCCGCCACCTGGGAGGCAGCCTTCGTGGTCCTTCCGGGCCAGGTCGCTGACGCCGGCTGGAGCTGGTGTCGTCGCCCGACTTCGGGTGCTAATCCAGTCGGAGCGCCTGACTGGGCCCGACCTGATAGCCGCCTTCGTCGAGCGCCGGGTACTCCCGCTCCAAGGCCGCCCTCATCTGATCTGTCAGATGAGCGGCTGCTTCGACCCAAGCCGGCTCAGCACCAGAGAGATGCCTCACGACGAGGTATCTTACATGGTGAACTACATCGCCAACTGCAAGCTCACCGAGGAGTGGCAGTATGGCAAGGAGCCGTACTCTCGTGCCAACCCCCCGCCCATGGTAAGCCTTTCTTTCCTTTCTTCCTTTCTTGTTGCCGAGTTCTTTCTGGCCGGCTCTTGACCAGTCGGCTTATCTTCAATCAGAACCCCCTTCTTCATCCTTCGGCCGGACCGCGGGGCCGGAACGCGAGTTTGCCCTGGACCGCGTGGTGGACGATCTTGATGACCCCGAATTGGGGGCGGCCGTTCGAGACGACGACGCTGCACGGGAAGGCGGCCAGACAGGCGGCTCCGGGTTTACCGCCGACTTTGACGACTGGCCCGACGATGACGAGGCCGAGCCCATTCCGCGCCGCCAGCCGGCGACCGACCCCCAAGGCACTGGCCCGTCCGGCGGGCCGACCTCACGAGGCGGCGCGCAGAAACGTCGGGCAGCGCCGACTCTCTTCGGCGGCCGGCCGAAGAAGCCCAAGGGATCCGCGGCGGCCACCAAGCGGGACGAGGCGGCCGCGAAGGCGGACCGCTTCCGCAAAGTGGTGAAGCAGCCGCAGGCGGTTTCGGCGTAAGTACTGGTCTTTACGCGCTTTTCTTTCCTTTCTTTAGTCGATGCTCTTCTAAGTCCTTTCTCCGTTTCATCAACCAGGGCCCCGCTCTCTCTTGAGCGGACTACCGCCGCCTCCATAGTCGGCAGGGCGGGAGGATCTGTGGGTTCCCACCACATAGACCCCCGCGCCGAGCTTCATGCAGCGACGGAGCGGAACGCGCGGGAGGCGCGGGAGGAGCGGGAGGTGGAGGAGCGGAGGGTAGCCGCCGCTGAGTCGGCCCGGGAGATGGCGGCGGAGTCAGCCGAGGCGCAGGCCGACGCGGCAGCCAGGGCCCAGACGGAGGCCGAGGCTGCAGAGAAGGCGGCGGAGGCCCTGTGCAGCCAGCCTCCACAACTCTTCATCCCCCTTTGCTCCGCGGCATCCGACATACCGGTGCCCCCGTCGGAGGAAATCGGCCGTGACCCGCCGGCGATGGAGAGGGAGAGGGCGATGTAGTCGTCCCGGAGGGAGAAGTGGTGCCGCCTCCGTCGGCCGGGACCGGCCAAGGCGGCCAGCCTGAGGTGCCGCCCGAGCAGCCGTCTGGGGGAGAGACGACTATAAGGACGGATCTTGTGGTCTTGTCGCCGACTCGTCGGCGTGCAGGGAGGGTGCCTTCAGAGCCGGATCCGCAGGGGGCCGCCGGCTCCAGCTCGTTGTCGGCCGATCTGGAGTCGGCCACCGTCAGCTCACCAGGGTGGATGCCGGGCGGTGGGACCGCGTTGAACCTGGCGGCACAAGATGTCCGTAGCCGGCTTCAGGCTCAGGCCACTGCGCTGAAGCAGTGCACCCAAGAATTTCTTACGACACGAGTGGTCGTTCGGGTGAGTTTTCTTGCTCTTGATTTCTTCCGTGGGGGTGCGTCAGCGCACCCACTGGGTGTAGTCCCCGAGTTCCGAGTCAGCTGCTGAGCAGGCGGCTTGGAACTTATTCAAAGACTTTGTTTTAATGACGTGTTCTTGCTACCTTCGTTCTGTTTGCAAGATTATCACAACCTCCACGCCGCTACCTTTAACTCCCAGGCCCGGGAGGTGAACCAAAAGGCCGCTGATCTGTCAGAGAGCCGGCGTGAGTGTCTTTGTCCTTTTATCTCATGTGGGGGCGCGTCAGCGCACCCACTGGGTGTAGTCCCCGAGATTCGGGCCGACTGCTGAGCAGTCGGGTCAGATCTTTCTTGCCAACTTCTTTCTTAATTTTTTCTTCTTCATATTTGCAGGAGCCAATGCCGACTTGAGGCAGCAGCTGGGCGTGGCCCAGACCGCCCTTTGCACCAAGGAGGGCGAGTTCAGCGCCTTGGCCCAGGAGCGTGACCGCCTGGCCAAGAAACTAGCCGATCAGGAGGAAAGCCACAAGGCGGCCCTGAAGGCGGCGCAGGACAGCGAGGCTGCCCTCAAAGCCGAATATGAAACCGAGGCAGCAAGCGGGCCAAGGCAAGGCAAGCTCTAAGCGAAGGCTACGGCCGGGTCGAGGATTTGGTTGACGGTAGGCCGCCTTCTTCTTCGTTCCTTTGCTTGTCCTTGCAAACCGGTTTATCTCCTGACTTGCTCTATTTCTTTCTTCTTTGTGAAGAGTACTTTCCTGGCTACTCCGTCGCCGCCAACCAAGCCATGGAAGCTCACCGTGAGGCCCGGCGGCAGGCTGGGGTTGAGATTGCACCGGACGCCAACCGGTCGCTTGAGGAGCAGCTTCTGGCGATCCAAGCCCGCCTCCAGCCAGCCTACCGCATGCTCTGCCGGCTTCAGCGTGCCGGAGCAAAGGTGCTGGCCGCCCTCTGGCCTAGCGAAGTAATTCCTCGCAACCCCAGCCGTACTGCTGACTAGATGGAGGTAGCAGTCAGCCGCCTCAAGGCCTAGAAGGCTTCGGTAGCTCGGTCCGACGCTTGACGGGCGCTAGAGTTCATCCAGGCTTGGTACCCTGGGCTGAACTTGGACCAGCTGCGCACTTGGCGGCAGGAGGCTGACGAAGAGCTGGAGGTGCTGCGGTCGGCTATCATCTAGCGTGCCTCGGTGATCGCCGACTTCACCGACACCAGTGCCTTTGCTCCTGAGGTGAACGTGGACGGCGTCGCGCAGCCAGAGGAATGGTTCGGTCTGAACCTGGCCGACGGTGAAGACTCGGCGGAGGAGATCGACTCTAGCGACGAGGGCGAAGAGGAGGAGGAGGAAGACAGCGAATACGCTGTGCCGGATGGTGAAATAGCCAGCCAGCCTCAGCCTGACCGTGCCTCCAGCAACGAGGCGCATGCGAATGCTCTGCCTGCCACAGGCGACGATCAGGCCGAGACTTGCCAGCCGGCCACTCCTCCAGCCGACACCGCCGTCTCCACCGATCTACCTGACGCCCCGGACGCTCCCTTGGCTTGATTCGTTGTCTTTACTTTCCTGCTTGTCACTCTTTGAACAGCTTTATTAACCTTGCGCAATTCCACCACTGGGGGTGTATTCAAACTTTGTTGAATGCCGGCCTCTCGAAGGCCTTTTGTGTAAATATTATTATGCATGTGCTTGGCTTCCATTCCTACTTGCTTTTTATCTTTCGGATATTTTCCTTTGCCGCCTTCCCTTGGTTGCCGCCTTCCCAGCCGGATAGCTGCTCTGCAGTTTGTGGCCGGGTAAGGAGTTCGGCCGTCTGGGAAGGCAAGTACTCAAGCTTTCTTAGATTGTAGCAGAGTAGGAAGGGAAGCCGGCTAGCCGGCTGCTTCGACAGCCGGTTGGCGAGGGGGGAGCCAGCTTGTGTTATGTAAGTTCGTTAGTCCTTAGCCGTTTTCCATGTGGGCCTCCTTTTCTGCCTTTGGCTCTTGCTAGTCGGGCAGCCAATTCTTCGAGCTGTGACTTTCGCAAGAGAGGGCTTCGGCGCCGGCACATTACTTGTCTGACTGCAGGTAGAACTTGGACATAACTCAAGGCGGCAAGTCCCCGGACCGACTAGTCGAACCCGGTGCTGGACGAGAAAACGAATGTAGTGGCATAACCATGGGTATGATACCCGGCATACATAGATAAAAGAGGGTAATCCCCGAGAACTCCTCGGGGAGCCCGTTGTCTCATACTTAATACAAAAGGTAGCGTGATACATACTGCATTTCAACTGTAAAATCTTTGAAGAAGATTGGCATTCCACGGACGCTCCGACTCCTTGCCGGAATCGTCTCTCTTGCGTGCCTTCGGCTTCTGCGCGTCGATCAGGTAGTAGGAGTCATTTCCTAGAGCCCGGCTGATGACGAAGGGCCTTCCCAAGGGGCCGAGAGCTTGTGCTGGCCGACTGTTTGCTGTATCAGCCGGAGCACAAGGTCTCCCTCTTGGAAAGCTCTTGGCTTGACCCTCCGACTGTGGTAACGGTGTAGACCCTGCTGGTAGATGGCAGACCGGCTGAGGGCTAACAGCCGGCTTTCTTCCAGCAAGTCGACGCCGTCTTCTTGTGCTTCCTTGGCCTCCGCCTCCGTGTACATGGTGACCCAAGGTGAGTCGAACTCGATGTCAGTTGGGATGACAGCCTCGGCACCATATACAAGGAAGAAGGGGGTGAAGCCGGTTGACTTGTTTGGGGTAGTGCACAGACTCCAGAGGGCGGCTGACAGCTCGTCGAGCCAGCAGCCGGCCGAATGCTCCAGTGGCACGACCAGTCGGGGCTTGATGTCGGAGAGGATGAGGTCGTTTGCTCGCTCGACTTGGCCGTTTGACTGCGGGTGGGCAACGGACCCTAAGTCTAGTCGGATGCCCTGCGTCGCGCAGAAACGTGCCAGTGCTCCCTTGGCAAAATTTGTGCCATTGTCGGTGATGATGTTGTGTGGTACTCCATACCGGGTTGTGATGCCTGCAATGAATGTCACGGCAGTCGGCCCATTCAATTTCTTAATCGGCTTTGCTTCAATCCACTTGGTAAATTTGTCCACGGCGACAAGCAGATGTGTCATGCCGCCGCGCGCCGTCTTGAATGGGCCGACCATGTCCAGCCCCCAGACGGCAAAAGGCCAAGTGATGGGGATGGTCTTGAGTGCAGAAGCCGGCAGGTGTTGCTTGGAGCCGAAGATTTGGCACCCTTTGCAGTGTTTGACTTATTCCTTGGCATCCTCCAAAGCAGTCAGCCAGAAGAATCCATGGCGGAAAGCCTTGGCGACGAGTGCCCTGGAGGCGGCATGGTGGCCGCATTCGCCTTGGTGGATGTCTTCGAGGATTGCTATGCCTTTTTCTGGCTCGATGCAGCGCTGGAAGACTCCGGTGACACTGCGCCTAACAAGCTCTCGGTTCATTATTGTGTATGCTCCGGCTCGGTGTTGGACTTGTCGTGCCGAGATCTCGTCAATCGGCAGCTCTCCGTTTATCAGGAAATGGAGGATGGGCTGGGCCCATGATGGAGCTGTGACTTCTTCGATTGGCAAAACGGCTACTGCAACCAGGGTGGACGGGCTGGGTTGTGAGGAGTTGGAGTCGACCGCCGCCTGCTGTGTTGCTGCAGTCCCCGGGCCGGCTGTAGTAGTCCCCGTCCGGGTTCAACTATGACAGTCCCCGAGCCGGCTGCCTAAGTCCCCGAGCCGCCTGCCTGGTCCCCGAAGTCGGATCCGACTACGTCGGGGTCAGGCGGCACGAAGATGGAACTGGATTCTGGAGACGGCTTGACAGATGGCTTGAGGAGGCGTTGGAGGGCGACGCCAGTTGGTATAGCTTGCCGGGTGGAGCCTATTCGTGCCAGGGCATCTGCTTGCTTGTTGTCGGCCCGTGGCACGTGAAGGAACTCGCACCCCTCAAAGTATCCGCTGATCTACTGAACGAGGAAACGGTAGCTTTCCATGTTTGCGTCCTTGGCCTCCTAGTCGCCGGATGATTGCTGAACCACCAAGTCCGAGTCGCCATAACACAGGATCCGGCGGATGCCGAGTTCCTTGGCTAGCCGGAGCCCGTGTATGAGCACCTCATACTCGGCCACATTGTTGGAGGCGGCAAAGTGGATTTGCAATGTGTATCTGAGTTTGTCGCCTTTTGGAGAGGTGAGGATGATGCCGGCTCCCAAGCCGGTGCGCATCTTGGATCCGTCAAAATGCATCCGCCAATGAGTGGAGTCGGGGGCCGGTGGCAGGTACTGGGTCTCGGCCCAGTCGACGAGGAAGTCAGCCAATGCTTGGGACTTGATGGCGGTGCGGGGTAGATAGTAGATTGTGTAAGGAGCCAACGCAATGGCCCATTTCGCCACTCGGCCGGATGCATCCCGGCTGCCTATGATCTCGGCAAGCGGGGCAGTGCATACGACCATGATGGGATGTTCTTGAAAGTAGGGCTTGAGTTTCTTGGAGGCGAAGTACACACCATAGCACATTTTCTGATAGTGCGGGTAGTTCTTCTTTGAGGTGGACAGTACTTCGCTCAAATAATATACCGGCCTCTGGACTAGCTGAGCTCGGCCTTCTTCTGGACGCTGGACCACGATGACTATGCTGACCACCCGGCTAGTGGAGGCGATGTAGAGGAACATGGGCTCTTTCTCAGTTGGGCCCGCCAAGACAGGTGGTGTGGACAACATCTTCTTTAGCTCGTGGAAAGCTTGGTCCGCCTGGTCATTCCACTCAAAGTGAGTGGACTTCTTCATGAGTTGGTAGAGGGGGAGAGCCTTCTCTCCGAGCCGGCTGATGAAACGGTTCAAAGATGCCAGGCATCCGGTGAACTTTTGGACATCTTGCAGCTTGGTAGGGATCTTCATTCTCTCTATCGCCTTGATCTTCTCTGGGTTGCATTCGATGCCGCGTTCGGAGACCAGGAAGCCTAGAAGCTGGCCGGCTGGTACCCCGAACACGCACTTCTCCAGGTTGAGCTTGATCTGAAACTGGCGCAAATTCTCAAAGGTCTCCTTGAGGTCTTCCAGCAAGGTGCCGTGTTTCTCCGTCTTCACCACAACATCATCTACGTAGACGTGGGCATTTCTGGCGAGTTGCTTGAGGAGGCATTTCTGCATGCAACGCTGAAAGGTGGCACCAGCATTTCTCAAGCCGAATGTCATGGTCAGGTAACAGAAAGCTCTGAATGGGGTGATGAAGGCGGTCTTCAGGCGATCAGCTGGGTCCAACTTTATCTGGTGGTAGCCTGAGTAAGCTTCCAAAAAACTCAACAGCTCACATCTGGCTGTGGAGTCTATCACTTGATCAATCCTTGGCAGAGCAAAAGGATCTTTAGGGCAGGCTTTGTTGAGGCTGGTGTAGTCAATGCACATGCGCCACTTCTTGTTCTTCTTTAACACTAGGACTGGGTTGGCAAGCCATTCAGGAAAGAACACTTACATAATGAATCCGGCTGCTAGGATTCGGGCTATCTCTTCACCAACAACTCTTCTCTTCTCTTCTGACAGGCGGCACAAGGGCTACCTGACCGGCTTGACGTTAGGTCGGACATGTAGCTTGTGCTCGGCGAAATTCGTCAGAACACCCGGCATGTCTTTGGGAGACCATGCAAAGATGTCGCGATTCTCACGGAGGAAATCGACGAGCTCTCTTTCCTATTTGCTGTCAAGGCCTGTGCCCACGATAGCGTGCCTCTCCGGGTGCTCCGGGTCCAGGGGTATCTTCTTTGTCTCTTTGGCCGGCTGGAAAGAACCCTGAGCGTCGCATTCTTTGGGGTCAGGGGACAGGGCTGGCTGCTTGCCAGCCAAGGCCACAACTCGATTCAGCATCTTCTTTTCTTCGGCGATCACAAGGGACTCGGCCAGCCGGCTGCTAGCTGCTGCACACTCAGAAGACTTCTTATAGTTTCCGGCTATGGTGATGATGCCCTTGGAACTCGGCATCTTCATCTTGAGGTAGGAGTAATGGGACACAGCCATAAACTTGGCCAACACTGGTCGGCCAAGCAATGTGTGGTACGGGCTCTCCAGATCTACTACCTCAAACCATATTGCCTCTTGGTGGAAATGATCTTTGCCCCCAAAGAGGACAACCATCTTGATCTTCCCGATTGGTGAGCAGGACAGGCCGGGTACGATGCCGTGGAACACGGTCCGGCTTGGCATGAGTTGCTTCAGCTTGATGTTGAGCTTCTCCATGGTATCTCGGTACAGTATTTGATGCTGCTCCCGCCATCTATCAGCACGCGGGAGAAATGGGCAGCACGCCTTTCTATCGCGAGGGTGGCGTCCAAAACCAAGGCATAGGAGCCAGGAGACGGCATCACCTCTGGGTGGTCGGCCTGGCTCCAGCTGATGGGCTTCTCTGACCAGTGCATAAACTCGGGGTTATTGGAAGCTACCTGTCACGCCCAATATGCGACCCTATCCAAAAGGAACTCGAAGGTCCCACCAAGGATAGACCCACATATTGAAACGCTTTGGCAAGGTGGATATCATTACATCAACATTACATAATAGATGGGGATACATACATAAGGCATACAATGCCACATGAATACAACATCACAATACAAAAGAGCATCATCCGACTACGGATGAATCACAAACAGAAACTCAAACGACATCCACCCTGCTAGCCCAGGCTGCCGACCTGGAACCTATCCCCTGATCGAAGAAGAAGCAGAAGAAGAACTCAACGCAAGCAAGCATCGCTCTCGCGTCATGATCATCGCATAAACCTGTACCTGCAACTGTTGTTGTAGTAATCTGTGAGCCATGAGGACTCAGCAATCCCATTACCATGGGTATCAAGACTAGCAAAGCTTAAAGGGAAAGGAAGGGGTAAAGTGGTGAGGCTGCAGCAGCGACTAAGCATATATGGTGGCTAACATACGCAAATAAGAGCGAGAAGAGAGCAAGCGGAACGGACGTGAAGCTAGCAATGATCAAGAAGTGATCCTGAACTCCTACTTACGTCAAACATAACCCAGAACCGTGTTCACTTCCCGGACTCCGCCGAGAAGAGACCATCACGGCTACACACGCGGTTGATGTGTTTTAATTCGGATCTGGTGTCAAGTTATCTACAACCGGACATTAACAAATTCCCATCTGCCTATAACCGCAGGCACGGCTTTCGAAAGATTATACCCTGCAGGGGTGTCTCAACTTAGCCCATGACAAGCTCTCACGACCAACGAAGGAATAGACCTTCTCCCAGGAAGACCCGATCAGACTCGGAATCCCGGTTTACAAGACATTTCGACAATGGTAAAACAAGACCAGCAAGATCTCCCGATGCGCCGACAATCCCGATAGGAGCTGCACATATCTCGTTCTCAGGGCAACACCGGATAAGCTAAGCGTACAAGAACCGACGTAACCCAAGTTGCCAAGGGATGGTCCCGCACGGTGCTCTAGTTTGGACCAACACTTAGACAAGCACTGGCCCGGGGGGGCTCTAATAAAGATGACCCTCGGCATGCGCAACTCCCAAGGGAAAAAAGGGCTAGGTGAGGCAAATGGTAAAACCAAGGTTGGGCCTTGCTGGAGGAGTTTTATTCAAAGCGAACTGTCAAGGGGGTCCCATAAATCACCCGACCGCGTAAGGAACGCAAAATCCAGGAACATAACACCGGTATGACGGAAACTAGGGCGGCAAGAGTGGAACAAAACACCAGGCATAAGGCCGAGCCTTCCACCCTTTACCAAATATATAGGTGCATTAATAATATAAGAGATATTGTGATATCCCAACCAAAATCCTGTCCACCATGGAGCAATCTTCAACTTCACCTGCAACTAGCAACGCTATAAGAGGGGCTGAGCAAAGCGGTAACATAGCCAAACAACGGTTTGCATAGGAAAGGTGTCAAAGGTTAGAGGTTCATGGCAACATGGGATGGCTCGACAAACAGATGATGGGTAGCGCAGCAAAGCGATAGAACGAAGCAACTAGCATAGCAATGATAGTAGTGAGATCCAGGGTAGCGGTCATCTTGCCTGAAATCCCGCAAGGAAGAAGAACGAGTCCATGAAGTAGACGAACCAACGTAGTCGAACGAATTCTCACGAACGCAACGTTACCGGAACTATCAAGAAGAAGCAGTACCGGAAAGAAGCAAACAACATGGTAAACAACCATCACATAGACATGGCACGATGCACAACCAAGTATGATGCATGTCCGGTTAAAAGAGCATGGCATGGCAAAGTGCAACAAGCAATACTACAAGTTAAGTGGAGATCAATATGCAACAAGTTGCATATTGACGAAACACCACATAAATTATTTAGTTCTCTCTCGGTTTTGTACCCAACAATATTAAATGTTAGTAAACATGGCAAGGGGTGAAGCATATGAAAAACTACCTATATAGACAAGTTTAAATGAGGCCGGAATAACAAACAGCAAGTCCGGAAAAATCCCCATATGCATATTTTAGATTCGGTACTGTTCTGCCCTAAACACAATTTTAATGTTGTTAAACAGCAAAATAAAGTGCACCATGTTAAAGTAGGCATTTTTCCACCCCATTTACATATAAAGTTATTAAATTCGGAGCTACGGTTATTTAGTTATGAAATAAAGCATTTTAACATGGCATTATGCAAAATAAACACAAACAGCATGTTAAACATTTTTAACATAGATGAAAGTGGCATATTATTAATCTACACAATTTTCTGAGCATTTTACATATATAAAACATTTTAATCCGATGCACGGTTATGACGTTATTAATGCATGAAATCTAGGGGGTTTTCTGTAAAACTGATAATCACTGGAATAATAGACAAATCGCAGCGCAGGGAAAAAAACACCACGGGCCAGAACTGGCTGGGCCAACAGTGCACGGGGGCGGGGCTTCTCACCAGGCCTCATGGGCCGGTCGGTGGAGAGGCCTGGCAGGCTGGAAGGAGCGCTGGGCCTGGCTAGCTTCGGCTGGGCCTAGCGCGCTGGGCGCTGCTGGGCCGGGCCCACGCGGGCGCGGCGAACGGAGGCGTCATCCTCTAGGAATAGATCGGCCGCGAGCAGGACCAGTGGCGGTGGCGGCCGGCGGTCAACGGCGATGGGGAGGCGCGGGGAGGCCGGAACGGGGCCGCAGGTGGCCGGATCCGGTGGAGGTCGTGGTCGGGGACCCGTTCTCGGCGACGGCGAGGCCAGCCGGCGACGGGCGGAGCATCCTCGGGCGGTGGCAGTCCCTGCGCGGAGAGAGAGAGGAGCCGGGTGAGGGAGAGAGGAGACGCAGGGAGGAAGATGGCGGGGGCGGCGACCTGGGACAGCGGAGAGGGCGGCTCTGGCGACGGCTGGAGTAGTCCGGCGAGGTGGCTTCGGCCAGAGGGCGGCGGCAAACGCTCCTGACAAGGCCGGATCGAGCTAGCGGCTCGGGACGAAGGGTAGCGGCGGCGAGCGCGGGGTCGGGCCGACCCGGGCCTAGATGGGCTTGGCGGGCCCTGCGCGGGTTTGGACGGGCCAGCGGCGGGGAAGTGGGCAGGGGACGCGTGGAAGGCAGGGAGTGGGCGCGGGGGCGGCGCGGCTGACTTGGCGGCGGCGCTGGGTGGTGGCTGGCGGCGGGGGCAGCGCCAAGTGGCAAAGGAGGAGAGGGCCGGTGCGGAAATTGAGGAGGGGGGAGGCTAGAGGTAGGTGGAGGGGGTTAGGCTGCCCAAAATGGACTAGGAGGTCCATATATAGCAGATTTTTGGCTACGGTTTGGGTGTTTTGCTCCGTTTCAGAGACGTTCGATCGCCATCGGACGGTCCGGAGCGGAGGGGGTAGGTAGGTGGGTCTAGTGGGATGTGAAGAGGGCCTCGGCTGAGAAGAGAGGGGAAGAAGTGCGACCCGCACGGTTTTCGGAGACCGAAAACATCCGACGAAGGTGCCGACAGCGGTACCGCTAAGTTTAACGGTTGGGCTATCAAATGGACTCCGAATGCGATGAGACTTGGCAGGCGCTCTATCTACACTATAGTAAGACCGCACGACAAGTTGCAACCCATTCCGAGAACATTTTTATGCCGCTTATAAAATAATATTTCGGAGGTGCCGCGGGCGCGTGTGAGAGTGTCGGGGCTCGGAGTGGACAATGGAGAGAACCGGCGGAACCCGAACGGATGCAAGTTTTATGAAAACGATGCCGATGCAATGCGCATGATGACATGAGATGAGATGCATAACAAGAACAAAATGCAAAACAACAGACAAAACCCAACCACGGAGGAAAATAAATCACATAGCCGGAAATGGCAAGAGTCGGAGTTACGAATATGGAAAGTTGTATCCGGGGCGTTACAACACTCCACCACTACGAGAGGATCTCGTCCCGAGATCTAGGATGGCACCGGAGGGAAAAGGAAGAGGAAGATAAGCGGTAAAACTAAGTTGCTTCTTCGACAAACGAGTGAAACCATGAACCTTGAGAGGTTGAGCAATTAGAGATGAATGAGATTGCAAACAATCCGTTAGAAAAGAGGAACAATGAACATTACGAGAACTTGAAGGTAGCAAAGACATGAATCAAGAGTTTAATTGACAAGATAGGGTTCAAAACCACTCCGGTTACAACAAGATGAGAGAGGAAGAATTCGGGAAGCACTCCGGTTGAACATGGAAGGAATAGAACATGAACTTGAGAAGATGGGATGATACTTGCTGAAATCAACAACACACTGCCTGCGGAACTATTGAAAGAATGGCATAATGGGTAAGTAGGATTTCAGACAGCACTCCGGTTGAAAAGAGAAGCAGAACTTGATAATATGAAAGAGCTTGAATGAGAACACAACACTCTGGTTAAATGGATAAGCACGAAAAGAATATGATCTTGACAAAACGAGATGATTAGTGAAGAGAGCAACATCACAATGCCTTCAGAAGAAAGAATAGAAGATAGATCACTGGAATAAAAGAATGGAGAAGAAAATGCCAACTTGTGCCACAAATGAGCTTGGAAAGCACCCTTCCAAGATGGTTACAACGGGGTTGTTGGAAAACCAACAACGAAAAGAATAAGCTTGTAGTGGGCTTATGGAAACATCTCAAAATGATGAGGTGACAACCTGCCACTAACAAAAAACAATTGCTTGTTTGAGATCAACGAAGGGATGAAAACTGCTTTTGCCGAGAGGATAGGAGAAAACTTGGATCTTAGATAAGCACCACAAATAGCAACATTCCCAATGGAAGGCTTTAGGTGAAATCTGACACAAGATAACTCCAACGAAGAAGTTGATTGGTCGAAAAGATCTCTTGAACGAAGAGAAAATGATGGATTTAAAATACCTCCTTCTTGACAACATAAGAATCGTGAAACATGAAGGAAATTGTCAAGAGTGACATAACACCACCTCAAAAGATAAGGTAGAAAGAATTGCACTTTGGAATGCAAGATGAAGAATACTTGAACTCCTCAAAACAAGACATGTGTTGAGCACCATGTTCATTTTTTGAGTAAAGCTTGACGGATCATAACTTCGAGAGAAATCTTGAAGAACAATTGAAGAATGAAAAGAATCCTTGATGAACCACCATGTTGAGCCTTCGTGAGAACTCCGGTAATAAAATCAAAGGATGATAACAAAGAAAGAGAAGTTGAGAACACAAGGTGAAGCCTTGCGATGATTTAGATGGAGTTTCGCGATGAGATACTGCAGAAAACTTCAAACTCCGGAAAAGAAAAGATGAACACTAGAACCCAGAATTACTTCATCATGAACAATCTCCGGAAGAAGGAATTAATCAATTGGATGAAACAAGAATAAGACTTATGTCATGCCTATCATTCACCAATTTAAATTGATGACAAGCAACGGATTTGGCATACTACTTATTCCCGTAGAAAGAATTAAGAGAGATATAGCATAAACTTGTGAAGGTCTTCAAGGAACCACGGTAGGATTTGGAAATAATGAATATTTGATATGATAACGAAGGAAGTGAAATCTTGAACGAACCACCGTAAGAATTGAAAATGAAAGAAGTAAAGGGGTGAATCACCGGTAAGAATTAGAGAACGAATGAAGATACCTGAGGGAATTTAGATACAAGTGAATGAAGAGATCATGGGTTGATTAGAGGATATTTGAACGATGCACCGGTAAGATATGGCTAACGAGAGCTGGAGGTTGAGAATGAGGAATTATGACCTGATGGCCTTCGGAGGAAAGAAATGGAAACAACTCATGAAATGCTCCGGATGGGTGAAAAGAATATCCACAATCAAAAACAATTATGAGGATGGCATGAAGCTAGAACCATGAATCTTGAAGAGAATGGAGCAAGATTTAAGAGAAACTCTTCTTCGGTCTTCAAATGATGATGAGAACCACCATGAATTATTGAGATACTCCGGGAGAATGAAAAGCGAAGAGGTTGAGCCAACAATGAAAAATGATTTGAAATTGATCTTGGAAAAGATCTGACTGATGAAATTCATTCTTATGTCAAACTTGGAAATGAATTTGAGAATCGCTCCTGATAATTCGAAGAGTCAGGTAAGATCCTGGGAAAAGACCTGTGGGTTAGGGCCCACTGAAAAGAAAACACCGTTGAAGGATTGCTTGAAAAGGAGATTGCACCGGTAGAATTAAATGGCTTGAATGGAAACACGAATCTTCTGAGATATCCTCGGCACTTCGGATATGAAGAGAGAGAGGTGAACGATTGAGAGATGCACCGGCATGGGAAAAGCATTTGCAACAAGGAAAAGAGTATGATCAAACCGCAAGCTTGAATTGGATCCACCGGAGAAGAAAAGAGAACGGAGGATGATGAACTTGAAACTCGTGAGCATCTTCATGAGGGATCACCGGATTAGAACATTCAAAGAAAAGAATGAAGAGACTTCACATGAATAAATGGATTCTTGATTAACAAATCTGAGTCCTTGAAGAAAAAGGGTGGGAGGGCGGGAAAAACAAAAACAACTTGGGATGGATGAAACAAACACCGGTGAGAAAATTTAGAGTTGATCTTGCGAATGTTGAAAATGATCGGATCCACTTGAAGAGAAGCACGCCGGTTTGGAAAAGAATTGACATGACAATCTCGATGATCAAAAGGATTAGCACTCCCATAGAAATATGAGAACACCATTTAAGAAAGGTATGGAACCAACACTTGACTTCGAAGCAACTCGAATACCACAAATAAAACAAAACAAAGGATTTGGCTTGCAGAAATAAGCCGGAACAAACATATGATAGAGATTTCATCCGAAGTTTTCGTGGTGGGGCCCACACGGGCTCGAGTGTACAGCACCATCATGTACAAGGCAGTGCACATGACATACGAAGTGTCCCCGAACCAGCATAGCCAAGGGTTCTTTAAGACACAATGAGACCACTGTAAAAACGACCCTGGAAAGGCGGACCACTAGACGTCAAACCCCAATCTCATATCATGCATCTGTTGAAAAGATATTCTAGGAGCTACTTGAATTCCCACCTATAAAACTCCTGAAACTTTCTGGTTATGCAATCTGGTGTTGGGGATACAGGGGAAGCAATATATCTCACCCAAACTAACAATACCTACATCCAAGCTGTATCCATCCGTCAACACATAACCAAGAAACCTTCGGAAATCGTGTACCTCAACCTTTGAAAAGCATCCGTTATACGAGTTATGGCAATACTCCCGAGCTCGCCCCAGTACTGGGTTATTGGGGTTATCTCACCAACAACTGTACAAAAGAGATTTTCGATGTCGGTAAAGCTCAGGTATTCCAGAACTGCAATGATAAAATTGTGACGACAACACCTCGGAGCTCAACTCCCCGGGACACTGCCACAACCCCTAAATGTCAGGAGGCACCAAGAACAATGTTGTCATCACAAAACCATCGAAGCGATTCCAAGATGCCCGCGTGATCCTAAAAAATTTTTAGTGAAATTCGAGGAGAGGAAAGTCAAAACATCTACGTCAGGAGACCTCACCAGAGCGACGAAGGGCCTGAGGAGTAAAAAGAATTCTACTCTCCGATATATATAATCCTAAGACTCAAAATAGTTTTCTTCTAGACTCAACAACGGCCAACAATCAAGGGGGCTCCTAGGGTCGGTCGAGGCTCTAATACCAACTTGTCACGCCCAATATGCGACCCTATCCAAAAGGAACTCGAAGGTCCCACCAAGGATAGACCCGCATATTGAAACGCTTTGGCAAGGTGGATATCATTACATCAACATTACATAATAGATGGGGATACATACATAAGGCATACAATGCCACATGAATACAACATCACAATATAAAAGAGCATCATCCGACTACGGATGAATCACAAACAGAAACTCAAACGACATCCACCCTGCTAGCCCAGGCTGCCGACCTGGAACCTATCCCCTGATCGAAGAAGAAGCAGAAGAAGGACTCAATGCAAGCAAGCATCGCTCTCGCGTCATGATCATCGCATAAACCTGTACCTGCAACTGTTGTTGTAGTAATCTGTGAGCCATGAGGACTCAGCAATCCCATTACCATGGGTATCAAGACTAGCAAAGCTTAAAGGGAAAGGAAGGGGTAAAGTGGTGAGGCTGCAGCAGCGACTAAGCATATATGGTGGCTAACATACGCAATTAAGAGCGAGAAGAGAGCAAGCGGAACGGTCGTGAAGCTAGCAATGATCAAGAAGTGATCTTGAACTCCTACTTACGTCAAACATAACCCAGAACCGTGTTCACTTCCTGGACTCCGCCGAAAAGAGACCATCACGGCTACACACGCGGTTGATGTGTTTTAATTCCGATCTGGTGTCAAGTTATCTACAACCGGACATTAACAAATTCCCATCTGCCTATAACCGCAGGCACGGCTTTCGAAAGATTATACCCTGCAGGGGTGTCCCAACTTAGCCCATGACAAGCTCTCGCGATCAACGAAGGAATAGACCTTCTCCCAGGAAGACCCGATCAGACTCGGAATCCCGGTTTACAAGACATTTCGACAATGGTAAAACAAGACCAGCAAGACCGCCCGATGCACCGACAATCCCAATAGGAGCTGCACATATCTCGTTCTCAGGGCAACACCGGATAAGCTAAGCGTACAGGAACCGACGTAACCCAAGTTGCCAAGGGATGGTCCCGCACGGTGCTCTAGTTTGGACCAACACTTAGACATGCACTGGCCTGGGGGGGCTGTAATAAAGATGACCCTCGGGATGCGCAACTCCCAAGGGAAAAAAGGGCTAGGTGAGGCAAATGGTAAAACCAAGGTTGGGCCTTGCTAGAGGAGTTTTATTCAAAGCGAACTGTCAAGGGGGTCCCATAAATCACTCGACCGCGTAAGGAACGCAAAATCCGGGAACATAACACCGGTATGACAGAAACTAGGGCGGCAAGAGTGGAACAAAACACCAGGCATAAGGCCGAGCCTTCTACCCTTTACCAAATATATAGGTGCATTAATAATATAAGAGATATTGTGATATCCCAACCAAAATCCTGTCCACCGTGGAGCAATCTTCAACTTCACCTGCAACTAGCAACGCTATAAGAGGGGCTGAGCAAAGTGGTAACATAGCCAAACAACGGTTTGCATAGGAAAGGTGTCAAAGGTTAGAGGTTCAT
The DNA here is from genome assembly GCF_002162155.2 of Triticum dicoccoides. Lineage (NCBI taxonomy): Eukaryota > Viridiplantae > Streptophyta > Magnoliopsida > Poales > Poaceae > Triticum > Triticum dicoccoides. The sequence continues at coordinate 20,168,592 of NC_041383.1, forward strand.
GGCAACATGGGATGGCTCGACAAACAGATGATGGGTAGCGCAGCAAAGCGATAGAACGAAGCAACTAGCATAGCAATGATAGTAGTGAGATCCAGGGTAGTGGTCATCTTGCCTGAAATCCCGCAAGGAAGAAGAACGAGTCCATGAAGTAGATGAACCAACATAGTCGAACGAATTCTCACGAACGCAATGTTACCGGAACTATCAAGAAGAAGCAGTACCGGAAAGAAGCAAACAACATGGTAAACAACCATCACATAGACATGGCACGATGCACAACCAAGTATGATGCATGTCCGGTTAAAAGAGCATGGCATGGCAAAGTGCAACAAGCAATACTACAAGTTAAGTGGAGATCAATATGCAACGAGTTGCCTATTGACGAAACACCACATCAATTATTTAGTTCTCTCCCGGTTTTGTACCCAACAATATTAAATGTTAGTAAACATGGCAAGGGGTGAAGCATATGAAAAACTACCTATCTAGACAAGTTTAAATGAGGCCGGAATAACAAACAGCAAGTCCGGAAAAATCCCCATATGCATATTTTAGATTCGGTACTGTTCTGCCCTAAACACAATTTTAATGTTGTTAAACAGCAAAATAAAGTGCACCATGTTAAACTAGGCTTTTTTCCACCCCATTTACATATAAAATTTATTAAATTCGGAGCTACGGTTATTTAGTTATGAAATAAAGCATTTTAACATGGCATTATGCAAAATAAACACAAACAGCATGTTAAACATTTTTAACATAGATGAAAGTGGCATATTATTAATCTACACAATTTTCTGAGCATTTTACATATATAAAACATTTTAATCCGATGCACGGTTATGACGTTATTAATGCATGAAATCTAGGGGGTTTTCTGTAAAACTGATAATCACTGGAATAATAGACAAATCGCAGCGCAGGGAAAAAAACACCACGGGCCGAAACTGGCTGGGCCAACAGTGCACGGGGGCGGGGCTGCTCACCAGGCCTCATGGGCCGGTCGGTGGAGAGGCCTAGCAGGCTGGAAGGGGCGCTGGGCCTGGCTAGCTTCGGCTGGGCCTGGCGCGCTGGGCGCTGCTGGGCCGGGCCCACGCGGGCGCGGCGAACGGAGGCGTCGTCCTCCAGGAATAGATCGGCCGCGAGCAGGACCAGCGGCGGCGGCGGCCGGTGGTCAACGGCGATGGGGAGGCGCGGGGAAGCCGGAACGGGGCCGCAGGTGGCCGGATCCGGTGGAGGTCATGGCCGGGGACCCGTTCCCGGCGACGGCGAGGCCAGCTGGCGACGGGCGGAGCATCCTCGGGCGGTGGCAGTACCTGCGAGGAGAGAGAGAGGAGCCGGGTGAGGGAGAGAGGATACGCAGGGAGGAAGATGGCGGGTGCGGCGACCTGGGACGGCGGAGAGGGCGGCTCCGGCGACGGCTGGAGTAGTCCGGCGAGGTGGCTTCGGCCAGAGGGCGGCGGCGAACGCTCCCGACGAGGCCGGATCGAGCTAGAGGCTCGGGACGAAGGGTAGCGGTGGCGAGCGCGGGGTCGGGCCGACCCGGGCCCAGATGGGCTTGGCGGGCCCTACGCGGGTTTGGACGGGCCAGCGGCGGCGGGGAAGTGGGCAGGGGACGCGTGGAAGGCAGGGAGTGGACGCGGGGGCGGCGCGGCTGACTTGGCGGCAGCGCTGGGTGGTGGCTGGCGGCGGGGGCAGCGCCAAGTGGCAGAGGAGGAGAGGGCTGGTGCGGAAATTGAGGAGGGGGAGGCTAGAGGTAGGTGGAGGGGGTTAGGCTGCCCAAAATGGACTAGGAGGTCCATATATAGCAGATTTTTGGCTAGGGTTTGGGGGTTTTGCTCCGTTTCAGAGATGTTCGATCGCCATCGGACGGTCCGAGCGGAGGGGGTAGGTAGGTGGGTCTAGTGGGCTGTGAAGAGGGCCTCGGCTGAGAAGAGAGGGGAAGAAGTGCGACCCGCACGGTTTTCGGAGACCGAAAACATCCGACGAAGGTACCGACAGCGGTACCGCTAAGTTTAACGGTTGGGCTACCAAAAGGACTCCGAATGCGATGAGACTTGGCAGGCGCTCTGTCTACACTATAGTAAGACCGCACGACAAGTTGCAACCCATTCCGAGAACATTTTTATGCCGCTTATAAAATAATATTTTGGAGGTGCCGCGGGCGCGTGTGAGAGTGTCGGGGCTCGGAATGGACAACGGAGAGAACCGGCGGAACCCGAACGGATGCAAGTTTTATGAAAACGATGCCGATGCAATGCGCATGATGACATGAGATGAGATGCATAACAAGAACAAAATGCAAAACAACAGACAAAACCCAACCACGGAGGAAAATAAATCACATAGCCGGAAATGGCAAGAGTCGGAGTTACGAATATGGAAAGTTGAATCCAGGGCGTTACACTACCGCGTTGACTTCTTGCTGCTGTCGGTGCCGGCTGCGCCGATCTTCTGTCTGGCTTGTAAACACGACGTAGGCGGCTTGCTCGTCAGGGAACTCGTCTTGGATAGCTCCGACCGCTGGCCGAGCGGCCGGCTGCTGTGGGGCAGGAGGCGGCTGGCCTGCAGGCGGAGGCGGCAACAGCCCCTCACCCTTGGAGATTTGGGTGAGCCAATGGCACTTCCGAGTTGTGTGGTTGGACGGCTTCGCGCCGCTGTGAAATTTGCAGGGGGCATCGAGGGTCTGCTCGTAGGAGAAAGCCGGCTGCCAAGCCGGCCTGCCGCCCTTTTGCTCCTTGGGTGCCGGCCGCCCCTCAGGCTGCTCGTCTTCGATTGTAGCCACCTGCCGGCTAGTGGAAGGCGGCATAGGGGCCTTGCGTTTGTGGTCGCTTTGATACGGGCGTCGGCTTGATTCTCCAGCCGGCGTCTTGGGAGCCGGCGCCAGCACTTTCCCAGAGGCGTCTACCCGGAGCTCGGTCTTCATTGAAGAGTCGGCCTTGACATACTTGTCCGCTATGATTAGCAGCTCGTCGAGGGTAGCCGGCTCATCGCAGAGGAGTCGGTGCTTGAGGAGAGTGCCCTCTCTGCACCCGGCGGTGAAGTACTCTATGGCTTGAACCTCGTGTACCCCTTCGCAGGAGTTGCGGAGCTCGGCCCAATGCGTGAGGTAGTCGCGGGTTGATTCATTGGGCCCTTGTACGCACAAGGCGAGTTGTCGGGGCTTGGGAGCCCGTTTGTAGGTGCTGGTGAAGTTGCGTATGAAGGCTTCGATGAAGTCCAGCCAGCTGTTGATGCTGTAAGGCTTGAGGTTATTGAGCCAGGTGCGTGTCGTGCCTTGGAGCATCAGGGGGACATATTTCACGGCAACGCGTCTGTTGCCGTTTGCTATGCGAACTGCGATGGAGTAGTCGATCAACCAATCTTCCGGCTTCACAGAGCCGTTGTACTTGGGCGTGTCTCCTGGGAGCGAGAACCCTTTGGGGAAGGGCTCGTCGCGGATGCGGGGGCCAAAACAAGGAGGACTGACATCATCTTCTTCTTCCAGGGCCAGGGATCGCGCAAGGCGGTCGATCCGATGGAGGGCATCATTCTCGCCGACTCCTTTGCGGCGACAAAGTCAGCCACTGAGAGTCGGATGCGTGAGAGGCGGCGGGGTGGGATATCTCTCCCCGCGAGGTGGAGGAGGAGGCGGGTCTCCTTGTCATTCCACACCTCGAGGGCGGCCTTCTGCGTCGCGCTCGATGGTGATTCGAGTCCGGCTGCGGCTAGCAGCCGGCTCCTTCTCTTGTCTTGCACGGGCGCCGCCCGAGTCAGCGTGCGTGATGTCGTGCCGTGGTCTCGGCGAGGGGGGCTTCCAGCTCGGACGCCGGCTTCGTGCCGCTCTGCGGCCGCGTCGATTAGCTGTTGGATGCGTCTGGTCATGTAGGGGAGCTCGTCGGCCCCCAGTCCATTTAGCTCGTCTACGATCGACTGGGCGGCTCATAGATTCTCGAGGGGCGTGGCGTAGACTGGGCGATCTGCTCCCAGTATGCTGGCAATGGCCGCGCCGCGTTTTTTGATGACGCCGACTCGGCTTGGCCCTTCTGGAGGCGGCGTGCCAAAGGCGGCGCGGTCGACTTCGCGCTGGTGGGCTTCCGTGAGGCGTCTCATGGAGGCTATCCTCTGGCCCTCCGCAAGGAGGGCAAGGCGGCGTGCCTCCAGCGTCTCAGCGTCAGCGTCCGCTGGGATGGGGGCGGACAGATCGTGCAGCGTTGCCTGCAAGGCATCACGGGCGTTCTCGTCAGAGGTGACACCGCGGCTGATGACTAGCACTTCGGTGACGGTGCTGCCGCCACTGTCGGCCCGAGGGAGAGGGTCGTCGAAGATGATCACGTTGGTGGGGAAGGCATCGAGCGACGCCATGTCGGAGTCGACGAGCATCGGGTCGGTGGAGCCGACCAACTCCAAGTCCGTGGTAGGCTCGCCGAAGACGTGGAGTTGGTCGAGGAGGCTGACGAGACGGCTCTCGGGGAAGCCCATGCCCGCGTCGAATGCGGGCTCGTCAGAGATGCGAGCCTCGCCAAGAAGATCGGTGAGGCAGCTCGTTGCGCAGGCATCGTTGACGCTTTGCAGCGTGTCGGGGCAAACGCCATCGGGCGTGCCAGGCTGGCTACGCTCGCTGGGGAGGAAATGGGTTCCCGTCCAGAGCAGGTCTCCGGACGACGGTGCACCTAGCCCCATGGTGGGCGCCAAATGTCGGGTGGTAGGTGCGACATATGCCAATGGATGGCTTATCATTGTGGGAGCCAGTAAGACATCGCCGGTGCCTGGATACGGGATAAGGTGAATACATGCATGCCGGCGGATCTTACCCAGGTTAGGGGCTCTCCGTGGAGATAATACCCCTACTCCTGCTTTGCGGGGTCTCTGCATGATCACTAGATCGATAAGAAGCTACAAGAGGTTCCCTGAGCTGTTCGGTGGGAGGAGGAAGAAGGGCAAGGCTAGCTCTCTTCTCTCCCTATGGTGGTGTCTAAAACTCTATGAGATCCACCCTTTGCATGGGTGTCCTAGGGGGCTTATATAGGCCTACCCCCTGGGTGTACAATGGTAGTCCGGCTGGGCGTGGGTCCAGGCCGTCAGCGTCTATGACCGCCGGCTTCTCCACCGTCTACTAGGGCCCGCCGATTGGGGGGTCCCGCCGGCTGCCGGCCCATTGGTTGACAGGCCAGCCCCACCGCTTGGGGGTCTTGTCGGGGGCTAGTTACTATTGCCTCGCCTCGGATGACAAGGGCTTTGTCGAGGTAAGCATGGCTACAGTGCCGCCGCCTTGCGGGCTCTCACTGTAGCCTTACCTCGTCTTGTCTCCTTAATGGTGCGCGCGCCCCGAGGAGGGGAGCAAGCCGGCTATAGGAAGCCGGCCCGGCCTCAGGCCGGCTGGGGGAAGCCAGGCCACCTACGGGCATCTCTCTGACCGAAGGGTCCCGCCGCCTACGGGCCATACTGGCAACCCATCGTGGAGAGTGTCATGATCTGCATGGCAACAGTGCCACGTCGAACGGGAGATGGCCGCCCCGTACGGCGTACTGTAGCCATGCGTGTTCTGGGATTCGGGGGTGGCAGGGTCCACTGTAGCCACGCCCCGTCTCATCATCGTTATGGGGGTGCAGGCTTTTTAGGGTACGGCCCATGGCCGCCTGCCAGGGGCCGGCTTCTTGGAGTCGATCTTCTTGGGCCAGCTTCTTGGAGTCGGCCTTTCCGCGGTCGGCTTCTTGGAGCCGGCTCTATTGTGGCGTCTTCCAAGAGAGTTTATGGTCGAGCCGCCTTCCAGTAGCCGGCATGTGTCTTGGGCGCTTCAAGGCTCGGTTAGCCCATTGTTTTTTCTAAGGGCCAAAGGGAGCCGGCTAGGCTACCCGTGGTCATTTACTCCGACACCCTTGCCGGGCAACCAACGACGTGACACTAAGCGGCGCATTAAACGCATGCTGTCAGCCTATAGAGTTAGATATGATAGCACTGTTTGCTATCATATCAGTATCTAATGACTAATTTTCCACTGTGGTAACCCCTTGATCTATAAAAGGAGGCCTATGGCAACGTTCGAGAGGTTAGAAGTTTAGACCACTCACACCCCCATACGCGCGTAGTTGCTACTGCCCCAAAGCAACCCTTGCCTGGAAAGTGTACTACGTACCACCACCACCTTTCCCCATCAATCCATCGAAGCAGGAGTAGGGTTTTACGCCTCTCGGTGGCCCGAACCAGGGTAAAACTGCCTATGTGATCCCTACTGTGCTGCCTTGCGTTGGTCTGCTCTTTGTGCAATGTAACTCCCCCTGCCGAACCAGCAAGGGCCACCCTGGTCCCATAGGTGGTCGTGTTTTCCCGCAACATCTTTGGCGCGCTATGTAGGGGGTTCGCTTGTGCGAGCCTGAAAATGTAAGCAGCGCGTCATCTTCATCACCATCTGCATCGTCGACGGCGCTATCGACCATGGCGCCGAAGAAGAAATCAGCTTCTTCAGCTCATCCATCCACCTCAAAGGCTCCGCCACCCACGGCCTCCAACGCCGTGGGGGCGCGGAGATGCGCGAGGGCGCGAATGCTGCTGCGGATGCGGTCGGAGCAGGCGGCACCACCACCATTCCCCTCGCGGCCGACGCAGGAGCGGAAGATGCCGGAGGAGAACAACATCAGCAACACCTCGATGGCCGCGCTCCGCCCGTTGATGGGCGCAGCCACAATGATGGCATTCGGTCTGGGGCGAGCCACCGCCCTCCGGCCGTCCTTGCTGCAGGCACGACTGATGCGCGTGCGCTCTCCCCAAGGTGAGTCAACCGAGCTGATGCGCCTGACGGAGCTAATGGCCCTCGAGTGCCTCTGCCTCACCCCCCTGCCACCCAGATGGTTGCACCACAACAGCGGGGCGCAGTACTGCCGCCGCTGGCTCCACTAGGAGCCAAGCAACGGCGCGATCAACTTCATCATCATCTATGCCAAGCACAGCCTCAGAGGCCATGACGCGGGATCAGCTGCTGCTGAGGTTTCCACCAGCGGACGAGTAGATGGACGAATGGCGTGCCACCATCCAAAGTCTGCTCGATTTCGCCGAAGCTGGGGGCTCACAACGAGCTGCCCCACCACGACCTCCCCAAGAAATGGCTACGGCCCATGCCGCTGCCCGTACAGAGGGATCCGTCCCCATGGTGCAGTCCCTGCCACGGTGGCCGGCATGGGCACGACCAAATCAAGTGATGACGCCTCGATGGCCTCTTCTGATCCTCAAACACGTCCAGACCAATGGCGAACCCTGGAAGATAGGTGAATAGGAGACGTGTGCATCGTCGAGCAATGCCGCGGCAACCTCCTCCGAGCCGATGGGCACGGCGGCCCCGACATTGGCGAGCCCACTCTTGGTGCTGACGGCCCCCTGCCCTTCAAGGTGGCCAGCCTTGCCTTCACCCATGAGCTGCGACAAGTCTGTTGGCTGTCCATTCGCACGTTCAAGCCGGAGATACCTGAGAAGTACGACGAGAGGTTGAACCCGGTAGAGTTCCTGAGCATCTACACCATCGCTGTTCAGGCTACCGGAGGAAGAGATGAGAAGGTGTTCGCCAACTACTTCTCGTTGGCCCTCAAATGCAATGTGAGATCTTGGCTAATGCACCTACCGGAGAACTCCATTTCATCGTGGGTAGACATGTGCCATGAGTTCATCGGCGCTTTCACTGGTGGCCACCAGGAGCCGGGCCGCCCCGGCGATCTGCAGCTTCTCCAACAGAAGGAAGGAGAAACCCTCTGTAAGTATTTGCAGAGGTTCAGTAAAGTTCATAGGAATATTCCAAATATCCATCCGGCAGCCATGATAGTTGCCTTCCAAGACAATGTGCGCAAGAATGTGCGGTTGCCCAAGATTGTGAAGGAGCTGTGCACCCTAGTGGATAAGTGTGCCCCAATGGAGGAAGGGAGGAAGTTGCCTGGAGAGGAAGATTGCATTAATGTTGATTCAGAGGATGATGATGAGTCCACCAGTCAGAAGAAGGCTAAGAAGCGCAGTAAGAAGCGAAGGGATAAAGTAGTATTGACTGTTGAAGGGTCAGGCACCCCTAGTACCGGCAAGATCTCCAAGACTGAGGCCCCCGGCAAGGAGGTTGTCGTGTGCACCGATTGCCGGGAAGCTGCAGCTGCCGAGAAGGCCGGGAAGGGCAATGGGTCATACTGCAAGATCCACCAGACTAAGGGCCATGACCTTCAGGAGTGCTATCAGGTTGAGCAGTTGGTCAAGAGACAAAGAGCAGAATATGAGAAGCGTGATAAGGAAAAGGGTTAGAATGTCGCTCGTGGTAAGGGCTGAGGTGATTTAGCAAATCACCCTGGCAAGCCCTTTTGGAACAAAGGAAAACCTGCCAGGGGCCAGGAGAAGGAAGTCTGTGATTATGAGAGTGATAAAGGGGATGAAGAGGAAACCAGTGAGCAGGAGTTTCAAAAGGCCACGGACGCCCTGTGCATTGACGGGGGTGCATCCCTGCACACCTCCCATCGCTAACTCAAGCGGTGGGCGCGGGAAGTCAACACTGTGGAACCAGCGCCAGAGGCTCGGAAGCCACTCAAATGGTCCCATACACCCATCATATTCGACGAGGAGGACCATCCTGGATGTACCACTGCGGTAAGATGCCTGCCTTTGTTGGTTTCTCCAACCATTCGCAACATCAAGGTCACAAAGATGTTGGTGGATGGCCCTCTCTGCACCCGGCGGTGAAGTACTCTATGGCTTGAACCTCGTGTACCCCTTCGCAGGAGTTGCGGAGCTCGGCCCAACGCGTGAGGTAGTCGCGGGTTGATTCATTGGGCCCTTGTACGCACAAGGAGAGTTGTCGGGGCTTGGGAGCCCGTTTGTAGGTGCTGGTGAAGTTGCGTATGAAGGCTTTGATGAAGTCCAGCCAGCTGTTGATGCTGTAAGGCTTGAGGCTATTGAGCCAGGTGCGTGTCGTGCCTTGGAGCATCAGGGGGACATATTTCACGGCAACGCGTCTGTTGCCGTTTGCTATGCGAACTGCGATGGAGTAGTCGATCAACCAATCTTCCGGCTTCACAGAGCCGTTGTACTTGGGCGTGTCTCCTGGGAGCGAGAACCCTTTGGGGAAGGGCTCGTCGCGGATGCGGGGGCCAAAACAAGGAGGACCGACATCATCTTCTTCTTCCAGGGCCAGGGATCGCGCAAGGCGGTCGATCCGATGGAGGGCATCATTCTCGCCGACTCCTTTGCGGCGACCAAGTCAGCCACTGAGAGTCGGATGCGTGAGAGGCGGCGGGGTGGGATATCTCTCCCCGCGAGGTGGAGGAGGAGGCGGGTCGCCTTGTCGTTCCACACCTCGAGGGCGGCCTTCTGCGTCGCGCTCGATGGTGATTCGAGTCCGGCTGCGGCTAGCAGCCGGCTCCTTCTCTTGTCTTGCACGGGCGCCGCCCGAGTCAGCGTGCGCGATGTCATGCCGTGGTCTCGGCGAGGGGGGCGTCCAGCTCGGACGCGGGCTTCGTGCCGCTCTGCGGCCGCGTCGATTAGCTGTTGGATGCGTTTGGTCATGTAGGGGAGCTCGTCGGCCCCCAGTCCATTTAGCTCGTCTACGATCGACTGGGCGGCTCATAGATTCTCGAGGGGCGTGGCGTAGACTGGGCGATCTGCTCCCAGTATGCTGGCAATGGCCGCGCCGCGTTTTTTGATGACGCCGACTCGGCTTGGCCCTTCTGGAGGCGGCGTGCCAAAGGCGGCGCAGTCGACTTCGCGCTGGTGGGCTTCCGTGAGGCGTCTCATGGAGGCTATCCTCTGGCCCTCCGCAAGGAGGGCAAGGCGGCGTGCCTCCAGCGTCTCAGCGTCAGCGTCCGCCGGGATGGGGGCGGACAGATCATGCAGCGTTGCCTGCAAGGCATCGCGGGCGTACTCGTCGGAGGTGACACCGCGGCTGATGACTAGCACTTCGGTGACGGTGCTGCCGCCACTGTCGGCCCGAGGGAGAGGGTCGTCGAAGATGATCACGTTGGTGGGGAAGGCATCGAGCGACGCCATGTCGGAGTCGACGAGCATCGGGTCGGTGGAGCCGACCAACTCCAAGTCCGTGGTAGGCTCGCCGAAGACGTGGAGTTGGTCGAGGAGGCTGACGAGACGGCTCTCGGGGAAGCCCATGCCCGCGTCGAATGCGGGCTCGTCAGAGATGCGAGCCTCGCCAAGAAGATCGGTGAGGCAGCTCGTTGCGCAGGCATCGTTGACGCTTTGCAGCGTGTCGGGGCAAACGCCATCGGGCGTGCCAGGCTGGCTACGCTCGCTGGGGAGGAAATGGGTTCCCGTCCAGAGCAGGTCTCCGGACGACGGTGCACCTAGCCCCATGGTGGGCGCCAAATGTCGGGTGGTAGGTGCGACATATGCCAATGGATGGCTTATCATTGTGGGATGCAGTAAGACATCGCCGGTGCCTGGATACGGGATAAGGTGAAGACATGCATGCCGGCGGATCTTACCCAGGTTAGGGGCTCTCCGTGGAGATAATACCCCTACTCCTGCTTTGCGGGGTCTCTGCATGATCACTAGATCGATAAGAAGCTACAAGAGGAATACTATAGCATTGGATTAGAAATATTTTTTGATTTTGTAGAACATTAAAAAAATGAATTTGTGAATACTCTTGGAAATGTGTTTTTTTTTAAATCTCAAACAATTTTCAAGAAATGTGACCAATTGAATAAAATTAGAAACATGAATATAGAACATCTTTTCTTAGATGCAAATATTATTTTGGATTTGTGAATATTTCACTAAAAAAGGACCATTTTCAAATATGGAACATTTTATAAAAAATGATAAGAACATTTTCTAAAAATAATGATAATAATTTTCAAATAATGAGAATATTTTCAAATGTGGGGACAAAAAAGTTTTTTTAATGAGAACATTTTTTTCTATGTTGAGAAAATTTGAAACATGAATTTTTAAAAGTTTTGAAATGTTTCAAAGCAGGAACAATTTGGAGTTTTGGCCATTTTTGAACATTTGAACAAAAATTAAAATTCTGAATGTTTTTGTAAATTTTTACTTCAAAAAAAATTAAAAAAGGAGAAAAAGAAAGATAAATATAAAAGAGAAAGAGAAAGGATCAGAAAAATAAAAACAAAAATAGAACAACGAAAAAGGGAAATGAGCCGGTCCAGTCTTAGGCGCAGTGTGGGTAGTTTCAACTATTTATCGCTCCATGCGATAAATAAGGTCTTCCCACCTGCGTGGATAATAATAAGTGGGTTGGCTTCGTTGGGCCGGAGCGAACGTGGGCCAATTACGGAACTCTAAATAATCTTTTTTTCTTTTTTAGCGGATAGACGCACAAAAATTTAGTGCCACCTCAAATAGAAAAATCTTTTCGATGGTGAAGAGATGAAAA